>NC_060141.1:809563858-809593612 GCF_021461385.2 Schistocerca piceifrons | reverse complement strand
GAAATTGCGTCGCTATGAAATACTATAGGTTCTATGACATCTCCTTCTAAATTGAGTAACGTTTCTATGGAAACGACTGGATATTCTTTTGGACACGAGTTTCTCCTGTCCGATGCACTATTCCTTCTTTACTGCATCCCTCGCTCCCTCACAATGCCGAATTAACACAGAAATTGCGTCGCTATGAAATACTATGGGTTCTATGACATCTCCTTCTAAATTGAGTAACGTTTCTATGGAAACGACTGGACATTCATTTGGGACACGAGTTTCTCCAGTCCGAAAGCACTATTCCCTCTTAACTGCATCCCTCGCTCCCTCACATTGACTAATTAACAAGGAAATTGCGTCGCTATGAAATACTATGGGTTCTACGACATCTCCTTCTAAATTGAGTAACTTTTCTATGGAAACGACTGGATATTCTTTTGGGACATGAATTTCTCCTGTCCAATGCACTATTCCTTCTTTGCTGCATCCCTCGCTCCCTCACATTGACGAATTAACACAGAAATTGCGCCGCTATGAAATACTATGTGTTCTATGACATCTCCTTCTAAATTGAGTAACGTTTCTATGGAAACGACTGGATATTCTTTTAGGACACGAGTTTCTCCTCTCCGATGCACTATTCCTCCTTATCGCATCCCTCGCTCCCTCACATTGACCAATTAACACAGAAATTGTGTCGCTATTAAATACTATGTGTTCTATGACATCTCCTTCTTAATAGAGTAACGTTTCTAAGGAAACAACAGGATTCTCTTTTGGAATACGACTATGTACTTTCCGATGCACTATTCCTTCTGTACTGCATCCCTCGCTCCTTCACTTTGAGGAATTAACACAGAAACTGCGTCGCTATGATATACTATGGGTTCTATGACATCTCCTTCTAAATTGATTAACGTTTCTATGGCAACGACAGGATATTCTTTTTTGACACGAGTTTCTCCTGTCCGATGCACTATTCCTTCTTTACTGCATCCCTCGCTCCCTCACATTGACTAATTAACAAGGAAATTGCGTCGCTATGAAATACTATGGGTTCTATGTCATCTCCTTCTAAATTGAGTAACGTTTCTATGGAAACGACTGGATATTCTTTTGGGACACGAGTTTCTCCTGTCCAATGCACTATTCCTTCTTTACTGCATCCCTCGCTCCCTCACATTGACAAATTAACACAGAAATTGCGTCGCAATGAAATACTATGGGTTCTATGACATCTCCTTCTTAATAGAGTAACTTTTCTAAGGAAACATCAGGATTCTCTTTTGGGACACGAGTTTCTCCAGTCCGATGCACTATTCCTTCTTTACTGCATCCCTCCCTCCCTCACATTGACGAATTAACACAGAAATTGCGTCGCTATGAAATACTATTGGTTCTATGACATCTCCTTCTAAATTGAGTAACGTTTCTATGGAAACGACTAGATATTCTTTTGGGACACGAGTTTCACCTGTCCGATGCACTATTCCTTCTTTACTGCATCCCTCGCTCCCTCACATTGACTAATTAACACAGAAATTGTGTCGCTATAAAATACTATGTGTTCTATGACATCTCCTTCTAAATTGAGTAACGTTTCTATGGAAACGACTGGATATTCTTTTGGGACACGAGTTTCTCGTGTCCGATGCACTATTCCTTCTTTACTGCATCCCTCGCTCCCTCACATTGACGAATTAACACAGAAATTGCGTCGCTGTGGAATACTATGGGTTCTATGACATCTCCTTCTAAATTGAGTAACGTTTCTATGGAGACGACTGGATATTCTTTTGGGACACGAGTTTCTCCTGTCCGATGCACTATTCCTCCTTTGACGCAACCCTCGCTCCCTCACATTGACTAATTAAAACAGAAATTGCGTCGCAATGAAATACTATGTGTTGTATGACATCTCCTTCTTAATAGAGTAACGTTTCTAAGGAAACAACAGGATTGTCTTTGGGATATGGCTATGTCCTTTCCGATGCACTATTCCTTCTTTACTGCATCCCTCGCTCCCTCAAATTAACGAATTAACACAGAAATTGCGTCGCTATGAAATACTATTGGTTCTATGACATCTCCTTCTAAATTGAGTAACGTTTCTATGGAAACGACTGGATATTCTTTTGGGACACGAGTTTCTCCTGTCCGATGCACTATTCCTTCTTTACTGCATCCCTCGCTCCCTCACATTGACGAATTAACACAGAAATTGCGTGGCTATGAATTGCTATGGGTTCTATGACATCTCCTTCTAAATTGAGTAACGTTTCTATGGAAACGACTGGATATTCTTTTGGGACACGAGTTTCACTTGTCTGATGCACTATTCCTCCTTTACTGCATTACTCCCTCCCTCACATTGACGAATTAACACAAAAATTGCGTCGCTATGAAATACTATGGGTTCTATGACATCTCCTTCTAAATTGAGTAACGTTTCTATGGAAACGACTGGATATCTTTTGGGACACGAGTTTCACTTGTCTGATGCACTATTCCTCCTTTACTGCATTACTCCCTCCCTCACATTGACGAATTAACACAAAAATTGCGTCGCTATGAAATACTATGTGTTCTATGACATCTCCTTCTAAATTGAGTAACGTTTCTATGGAAACGACTGGATATTCTTTTGGGACACGAGTTTCTCCTGTCCGATGCACTATTCCTCCTTTAACGCATCGCTCGCTCCCTCACATTGACTAACTAACACAGTAATTGTGTCGCTATGATATCCTATGGGTTCTATGACATCTCCTTCTTAAAAGAGTAACGTTTGTAAGGAAACAACAGGATTCTCTTTTGGGATACGACTATGTCCTTTCCGATGCACCATGCCTTCTTTACTGCATCCCTCGCTCCCTCACATAGTCGAATTAACACAGAAATACTATGGGTTCTATGACATCTCCTTCTAAATTGAGTAACGTTTCTATGGAAACGACTGGATGTTCTTTTGGGACACGAGTTTCTCCTGTCCGATGCACTATTCCTTCTTTACTACATCCCTCGCTCCCTCACATTGACTAATTAACACAGAAATTGTGTCGCTATGAACTACAATGTGTTCTGTGACATCTCCTTCTTAATAGAGTAACGTTTCTAACGAAACAACAGGATTCTCTTTTGGGATACGACTATCTCCTTTCCGATGCACTATTCCTTCTTTACTGCATCCCTCGCTCCTTCACATCGACGAATTAACACAGAAATTGCGTCGCTATGAAATACTATGGGTTCTATGACTTCTCCTTCTACATTGAGGAACATATCTATGGAAACGAATGGATATTCTTTTGGGACACGAGTTTCTAGTGTCCGATGCACTATTCCTCCTTTCACGCATCTCTCGCTCCCTCACATTGACAAATTAACACAAAAATTGCGTCGCTATGAAATGCTATGGGTTCTATGACATCTCCTTCTAAATTGAGTAACGTTTCTATGGAAACGAATTAACACAGAAATTGCGTCGCTATGAAATACTATGGGTTCTATGACATCTCCTTCTAAATTGAGTAACGTTTCTATGGAAACGACTGGATATTCTTTTGGGAAGCGAGTTTCACCTGTCCGTTGCACTATTCCTTCTTTACTGCATCCCTCGCTCCCTCACATTGACTAATTGACACGGAAATTGTGTCGCTATGAAATACTATGTGTTCTATGACATTTCCTTCTTAATAGAGTAACGTTTCTAAGGAAACAACAGAATTCTCTTTTGGGGTACGACTATGTCCTTTCCGATGCACTATTCCTTCTTTACTGCATCCCTCGCTCCCTCACATTGACGAATTAACACAGAAATTGCGACGCTATGAAATACAATGGGATCTATGCATCTCCTTCTAAATTGAGTAACGTTTCTATGGAAACGACTGGATATTCTTTTGGGACACCAGATTCTCCTGTCCGATGCACTATTCCTTCTTTACTGCATCCCTCGCTCCCTCACATTGACGAATTAACACATAAATTGCGTCGCAATGAAATACTATGGGTTCTATGACATCTCTTTCTAAATTGAGTAACGTTTCTTTGGAGACGACTGGATATCCTTTTGGGACACGAGTTTCTCCTGTCCGATGCTCTATTCCTCCTTTAACGTATCCCTCGCTCCCTCACATTGACTAATTAACACAGAAATTGTGTCGCTATGAAATACTATGGGTTCTATGACATCTCCTTCTTAATAGAGTAACGTTTCTAAGGAAACATCAGGATTCTCTTTTGGGATACGACTATGTCCTTTCCGATGCACTATTCCTTCTTTACTGCATCCCTCGCTCCCTCACATTGACGAATTAACACAGAAATTGCGTCGCTATGAAATACTATTGGTTCTATGACATCTCCTTCTAAATTGAGTAACGTTTCTATGGAAAAGACTGGATATTCTTTTGGAACACGAGTTTCACCTGTCCGATGCACTATTCCTTCTTTACTGCATCCCTCGCTCCCTCACATTGACTAATTAACTCAGAAATTTTGTCGCTATAAAATACTATGGGTTCTATGACATCTCCTTCTAAATTGAGTAACGTTTCTATGGAAACGACTGGATATTCTTTTGGGACACGAGTTTCACCTGTCTGATGCACTATTCCTCCTTTACTGCATTACTCCCTCCCTCACATTGACGAATTAACACAAATATTTCGTCGCTATGAAATACTATGGGTTCTATGACATCTGCTTCTAAATTGAGTAACGTTTCTATGGAAACGACTGGATATTCTTTTGGGACACGACTTTCTCCTGTCCGATGCGCTATTTGTCCTTTACTGCATCCCTCGCTCCCTCACATTGACGAATTAACACAGAAATTGCGTCGCTATGAAATACTATGGGTTCTATGACATCACCTTATAAATTTAGTAACGTTTAAATGGAAACGACAGGATATTCTTTTAGGACAAGAGTTTCTCCTGTCCGATGCACTATTCCTCCTTTACTGCATCCCTCGCTCCCTCACATTGACGAATAAACACAGAAATTGCGTCGCTATGAAATACTCTGTGTTCTATGACATCTCCTTCCAAATTGAGTAACGTTTCTATGGAAACGACTGGTTATTCTTTTGGGACACGAGTTTCTCCTGTCCGATGCACTATTCCTCCTTTAACGCATCGCTCGCTCCCTCACATTGACTAACTAATAGAGTAATTGAGTCGCTATGATATCCTATGGGTTCTATGACATCTCCTTCTTAAAAGAGTAACGTTTGTAAGGAAACAACAGGATTCTCTTTTGGGATACGACTATGTCCTTTCCGATGCACCATGCCTTCTTTACTGCATCCCTCGCTCCCTCACATAGTCGAATTAACACAGAAATTGCGTCGCTATGTAATACTATGGGTTCTATGACATCTCCTTCTAAATTGAGTAACGGTTCTATGGAAACGACTATGGATACGACTATGTCCTTTCCGATGCACTATTCCTTCTTTAATGCATCACTCGCTCCCTCACATTGACGAATTAACACAGAAATTGCGTCGCTATGAAATACTATGGGTTCTATGACATCTCCTTCTAAACTGAGTAACGTTTCTATGGAAACGACAGGATATTCTTTTGGGACATGAGTTTCTCCAGTCCGATGCATTATTCCTTCTTTACTGCATCCCTCGCTACCTCACATTGACTAATTAACAAGGAAATTGCGTCGCTATGAAATACTATGGGTTCTATGACATCTCCTTCTAAATTGAGTAACGTTTCTATGGAAACGACTGGATATTCTTTTGGGACACGAGTTTCTCCTGTCCGATGCACTATTCCTTCTTTACTGCATACCTCGCTCCCTCACAATGCCGAATTAACACAGAAATTGCGTCGCTATGAAATACTATTGGTTCTATGACATCTCCTTCTAAATTGAGTAACGTTTCTATGGAAACGACTGGATATTCTTTTGGGACACGAGTTTCTCCTGTCCGATGCACTATTCCTCCTTTGACGCATCCCTCGCTCCCTCACATTGACTAATTATCACAGAAATTGCGTCGCAATGAAATACTATGTGTTCTATGACATCTCCTTCTTAATAGAGTAACGTTTCTAAGGAAACAACAGGATTGTCTTTTGGGAAATGACTATGTCCTTTTCGATGCACTATTCCTTCTTTACTGCATCCCTCGCTCCCTCAAATTGACGAATTAACACAGAAATTGCGTCGCTATGAAATACTATGGGTTCTAAGACATCTCCTTCTAAATTGAGTAACGTTTCTATGGAAACGACAGGATACTCTTTTGGGACCCGAGTTTCTCCTGTCCGATGCACTATTCCTTCTTTACTGCATCCCTCGCTCCCTCACATTGACGAATTAACACAGAAATTGCGTGGCTATGAATTGCTATGGGTTCTATGACATCTCCATCTAAATTGAGTAACGTTTCTATGGAAACGACTGGATATTCTTTTGGGACACGAGTTTCACCTGTCTGATGCACTATTCCTCCTTTACTGCATTACTCCCTCCCTCACATTGACGAATTAACACAAAAATTGCGTCGCTATGAAATACTATGGTTTCTATGATATCTACTTCTAGATTGAGTAACGTTTCTATGGAAAAGACTGGATATTCTTTTGGGACACGAGTTTCTCCTGTCCGATGCACTATTCCTCCTTTAACGCATCCCTCGCTCCCTCACATTGACGAATTAACACTGAAATTGCGTCGCTATGAAATACTATGAGTTCTATGACATCTGCTTCTAAATTGAGTAACGTTTCTATGGAAACGACTGGATATTCTTTTGGGACACGAGTTTCTCCTGTCCGATGCGCTATTCGTCCTTTACTGAATCCCTCGCTCCCTCACATTGACGAATTAACACAGAAATTGCGTCGCTATGAAATACTATGGGTTCTATGACATCACCTTCTAAATTTAGTAACGTTTAAATGGAAACGACAGCATATTCTTTTGGGACAAGAGTTTATCCTGTCCGATGCACTATTCCTCCTTTACTGCATCCCTCGCTCCCTCACATTGACTAATTAACAAGGAAATTGCGTCGCTATGAAATACTATAGGTTCTATGACATCTCCTTCTAAATTGAGTAACGTTTCTATGGAAACGACTGGATATTCTTTTGGGACACGAGTTTCTCCTGTCCGATGCACTATTCCTTCTTTACTGCATCCCTCGCTCCCTCACAATGCCGAATTAACACAGAAATTGCGTCGCTATGAAATACTATGGGTTCTATGACATCTCCTTCTAAATTGAGTAACGTTTCTATGGAAACGACTGGATATTCATTTGGGACACGAGTTTCTCCAGTCCGAAAGCACTATTCCCTCTTTACTGCATCCCTCGCTCCCTCACATTGACTAATTAACAAGGAAATTGCGTCGCTATGAAATACTATGGGTTCTACGACATCTCCTTCTAAATTGAGTAACGTTTCTATGGAAACGACTGGATATTCTTTTGGGACATGAATTTCTCCTGTCCAATGCACTATTCCTTCTTTGCTGCATCAATCGCTCCCTCACATTGACGAATTAACACAGAAATTGCGCCTCTATGAAATACTATGTGTTCTATGACATCTCCTTCTAAATTGAGTAACGTTTCTATGGAAACGACTGGATATCCTTTTAGGACACGAGTTTCTCCTGTCCGATGCACTATTCCTCCTTATCGCATCCCTCGCTCCCTCACATTGACCAATTAACACAGAAATTGTGCCGCTATTAAATACTATGTGTTCTATGACATCTCCTTCTTAATAGAGTAACGTTTCTAAGGAAACAACAGGATTCTCTTTTGGAATACGACAATGTCCTTTCCGATGCACTATTCCTTCTTTACTGCATCCCTCGCTCCCTCACTTTGAGGAATTAACACAGAAACTGCGTCGCTATGATATACTATGGGTTCTATGACATCTCCTTCTAAATTGAGTAACGTTTCTATGGCAACGACAGGATATTCTTTTTTGACACGAATTTCTCCTGTCCAATGCACTATTCCTTCTTTACTGCATCCCTCGCTCCCTCACATTGACTAATTAACAAGGAAATTGCGTCGTTATGAAATACTATGTGTTCTATGTCATCTCCTTCTAAATTGAGTAACGTTTCTATGGAAACGACTGGATATTCTTTTGGGACACGAGTTTCTCCTGTCCGATGCACTATTCCTTCTTTACTGCATCCCTCGCTCCCTCACATTGACGAATTAACACAGAAATTGCGTCGCAATGAAATACTATGGGTTCTATGACATCTCCTTCCGAATAGAGTAACTTTTCTAAGGAAACATCAGGATTCTCTTTTGGGACACGAGTTTCTCCAGTCCGATGCACTATTCCTTCTTTACTGCATCCCTCCCTCCCTCCCTCACATTGACGAATTAACACAGAAATTGCGTCGCTATGAAATACTATGTGTTCTATGACATCTCCTTCTAAATTGAGTAACGTTTCTATGGAAATGACTAGATATTCTTTTGGGACACGAGTTTCACCTGTCCGATGCACTATTCCTTCTTTACCGCATCCCTCGCTCCCTCACATTGACGAATTAACACAGAAATTGCGTCGCTGTGGAATACTATGGGTTCTATGACATCTCCTTCTAAATTGAGTAACGTTTCTATGGAGACTACTGGACATTCTTTTGGGACACGAGTTTCTCCTGTCCGATGCACTATTCCTCCTTTGACGCATCCCTCGCTCCCTCACATTGACTAATTAACACAGAAATTGCGTCGCAATGAAATACAATGTGTTCTATGACATCTCCTTCTTAATAGAGTAACGTTTCTAAGGAAACAACAGGATTGTCTTTGGGATATGACTATGTCTTTCCGATGCACTATTCCTTCTTTACTGCATCCCTCGCTCCCTCAAATTGACGAATTAACACAGAAATTGCGTCGCTATGAAATACTATTGGTTCTATGACATCTCCTTCTAAATTGGGTAACGTTTCTATGGAAACGACTGGATATTCTTTTGGGACACGAGTTTCACCTGTCTGATGCACTATTCCTCCTTTACTGCATTACTCCCTCCCTCACATTGACGAATTAACACAAAAATTGCGTCGCTATGAAATACTATGGTTTCTATGACATCTACTTCTAGATTGAGTAACGTTTCTATGGAAAAGACTGGATATTCTTTTGGGACACGAGTTTCGCCTGTCCGATGCACTATTCCTCCTTTAACGCATCCCTCGCTCCCTCACATTGACGAATTAACACTGAAATTGCGTCGCTATGAAATACTATGGGTTCTATGACATCTGCTTCTAAATTGAGTAACGTTTCTATGGAAACGACTGGATATTCTTTTGGGACACGAGTTTCTCCTGTCCGATGCGCTATTCGTCCTTTACTGCATCCCTCGCTCCCTCACATTGACGAATTAACACAGAAATTGCGTCGCTATGAAATACTATGGGTTCTATGACATCACCTTCTAAATTTAGTAACGTTTAAATGGAAACGACAGCATATTCTTTTGGGTAAGAGTTTCTCCTGTCTGATGCACTATTCCTCCTTTACTGCATCCCTCGCTCCCTCACATTGACGAATAATCACAGAAATTGCGTCGCTATGAAATACTATGTGTTCTATGACATCTCCTTCTAAATTGAGTAACGTATCTATGGAAACGACTGGATATTCTTTTGGGACACGAGTTTCTCCTGTCCGATGCAGTATTCCTCCTTTAACGCATCGCTCGCTCCCTCACATTGACTAACTAACACAGTAATTGTGTCGCTATGCTATCCTATGGGTTCTATGACATCTCCTTCTTAAGAGAGTAACGTTTGTAAGGAAACAACAGGATTCTCTTTTGGGATACGACTATGTCCTTTCCGATGCACCATGCCTTCTTTACTGCATCCCTCGCTCCCTCACATAGTCGAATTAACACAGAAATTGCGTCGCTATATAATACTATGGGTTCTATGACATCTCCTTCTAAATTGAGTAATGTTTCTATGGAAACGACTGGATGTTCTTTTGGGACACGAGTTTCTCCTGTCCGATGCACTATTCCTTCTTTACTGCATCCCTCGCTCCCTCACATTGACGAATTAACACAGAAATTGTGTCGCTATGAACTACAATGTGTTCTGTTACATCTCCTTCTTAATAGAGTAACGTTTCTAAGGAAACAACAGGATTCTCTTTTGGGGTACGACTATGTCCTTTCCGATGCACTATTCCTTCTTTACTGCATCCCTCGCTCCCTCACATTGACGAATTAACACAGAAATTGCGACGCTATGAAATACAATGGGATCTATGCATCTCCTTCTAAATTGAGTAACGTTTCTATGGAAACGACTGGATATTCTTTTGGGACACGAGATTCTCCTGTCCGATGCACTATTCCTTCTTTACTGCATCCCTCGCTCCCTCACATTGACGAATTAACACAGAAAATTGCGTCGCTATGAAATACTATGGGTTCTATGAATCTCCTTCTAAATTGAGTAACGTTTCTATGGAAACGACTGGATATTCTTTTGGGACACGAGTTTCTCCTGTCCGATGCACTATTCCTTCTTTACTGCATACCTCGCTCCCTCACAATGCCGAATTAACACAGAAATTGCGTCGCTATGAAATACTATTGGTTCTATGACATCTCCTTCTAAATTGAGTAACGTTTCTATGGAAACGACTGGATATTCTTTTGGGACACGAGTTTCTCCTGTCCGATGCACTATTCCTCCTTTGACGCATCCCTCGCTCCCTCACATTGACTAATTATCACAGAAATTGCGTCGCAATGTAATACTATGTGTTCTATGACATCTCCTTCTTAATAGAGTAACGTTTCTAAGGAAACAACAGGATTGTCTTTTGGGAAATGACTATGTCCTTTTCGATGCACTATTCCTTCTTTACTGCATCCCTCGCTCCCTCAAATTGACGAATTAACACAGAAATTGCGTCGCTATGAAATACTATGGGTTCTAAGACATCTCCTTCTAAATTGAGTAACGTTTCTATGGAAACGACAGGATACTCTTTTGGGACACGAGTTTCTCCTGTCCGATGCACTATTCCTTCTTTACTGCATCCCTCGCTCCCTCACATTGACGAATTAACACAGAAATTGCGTGGCTATTAATTGCTATGGGTTCTATGACATCTCCATCTAAATTGAGTAACGTTTCTATGGAAACGACTGGATATTCTTTTGGGACACGAGTTTCACCTGTCTGATGCACTATTCCTCCTTTACTGCATTACTCCCTCCCTCACATTGACGAATTAACACAAAAATTGCGTCGCTATGAAATACTATGGTTTCTATGATATCTACTTCTAGATTGAGTAACGTTTCTATGGAAAAGACTGGATATTCTTTTGGGACACGAGTTTTTCCTGTCCGATGCACTATTCCTCCTTTAACGCATCCCTCGCTCCCTCACATTGACGAATTAACACTGAAATTGCGTCGCTATGAAATACTATGAGTTCTATGACATCTGCTTCTAAATTGAGTAACGTTTCTATGGAAACGACTGGATATTCTTTTGGGACACGAGTTTCTCCTGTCCGATGCGCTATTCGTCCTTTACTGCATCCCTCGCTCCCTCACATTGACGAATTAACACAGAAATTGCGTCGCTATGAAATACTATGGGTTCTATGACATCACCTTCTAAATTTAGTAACGTTTAAATGGAAACGACAGCATATTCTTTTGGGACAAGAGTTTATCCTGTCCGATGCACTATTCCTCCTTTACTGCATCCCTCGCTCCCTCACATTGACTAATTAACAAGGAAATTGCGTCGCTATGAAATACTATAGGTTCTATGACATCTCCTTCTAAATTGAGTAACGTTTCTATGGAAACGACTGGATATTCTTTTGGGACACGAGTTTCTCCTGTCCGATGCACTATTCCTTCTTTACTGCATCCCTCGCTCCCTCACAATGCCGAATTAACACAGAAATTGCGTCGCTATGAAATACTATGGGTTCTATGACATCTCCTTCTAAATTGAGTAACGTTTCTATGGAAACGACTGGATATTCATTTGGGACACGAGTTTCTCCAGTCCGAAAGCACTATTCCCTCTTTACTGCATCCCTCGCTCCCTCACATTGACTAATTAACAAGGAAATTGCGTCGCTATGAAATACTATGGGTTCTACGACATCTCCTTCTAAATTGAGTAACGTTTCTATGGAAACGACTGGATATTCTTTTGGGACATGAATTTCTCCTGTCCAATGCACTATTCCTTCTTTGCTGCATCAATCGCTCCTTCACATTGACGAATTAACACAGAAATTGCGCCTCTATGAAATACTATGTGTTCTATGACATCTCCTGCTAAATTGAGTAACGTTTCTATGGAAACGACTGGATATTCTTTTAGGACACGAGTTTCTCCTGTCCGATGCACTATTCCCCCTTATCGCATCCCTCGCTCCCTCACATTGACCAATTAACACAGAAATTGTGCCGCTATTAAATACTATGTGTTCTATGACATCTCCTTCTTAATAGAGTAACGTTTCTAAGGAAACAACAGGATTCTCTTTTGGAATACGACAATGTCCTTTCCGATGCACTATTCCTTCTTTACTGCATCCCTCGCTCCCTCACTTTGAGGAATTAACACAGAAACTGCGTCGCTATGATATACTATGGGTTCTATGACATCTCCTTCTAAATTGAGTAACGTTTCTATGGCAACGACAGGATATTCTTTTTTGACACGAATTTCTCCTGTCCGATGCACTATTCCTTCTTTACTGCATCCCTCGCTCCCTCACATTGACTAATTAACAAGGAAATTGCGTCGTTATGAAATACTATGTGTTCTATGTCATCTCCTTCTAAATTGAGTAACGTTTCTATGGAAACGACTGGATATTCTTTTGGACACGAGTTTCTCCTGTCCGATGCACTATTCCTTCTTTACTGCATCCCTCGCTCCCTCACATTGACGAATTAACACAGAAATTGCGTCGCAATGAAATACTATGGGTTCTATGACATCTCCTTCCTAATAGAGTAACTTTTCTAAGGAAACATCAGGATTCTCTTTTGGGACACGAGTTTCTCCAGTCCGATGCACTATTCCTTCTTTACTGCATCCCTCCCTCCCTCCCTCACATTGACGAATTAACACAGAAATTGCGTCGCTATGAAATACTATGTGTTCTATGACATCTCCTTCTAAATTGAGTAACGTTTCTATGGAAATGACTAGATATTCTTTTGGGACACGAGTTTCACCTGTCCGATGCACTATTCCTTCTTTACCGCATCCCTCGCTCCCTCACATTGACGAATTAACACAGAAATTGCGTCGCTGTGGAATACTATGGGTTCTATGACATCTCCTTCTAAATTGAGTAACGTTTCTATGGAGACTACTGGACATTCTTTTGGGACACGAGTTTCTCCTGTCCGATGCACTATTCCTCCTTTGACGCATCCCTCGCTCCCTCACATTGACTAATTAACACAGAAATTGCGTCGCAATGAAATACAATGTGTTCTATGACATCTCCTTCTTAATAGAGTAACGTTTCTAAGGAAACAACAGGATTGTCTTTGGGATATGACTATGTCTTTCCGATGCACTATTCCTTCTTTACTGCATCCCTCGCTCCCTCAAATTGACGAATTAACACAGAAATTGCGTCGCTATGAAATACTATTGGTTCTATGACATCTCCTTCTAAATTGAGTAACGTTTCTATGGAAACGACTGGATATTCTTTTGGGACACGAGTTTCACCTGTCTGATGCACTATTCCTCCTTTACTGCATTACTCCCTCCCTCACATTGACGAATTAACACAAAAATTGCGTCGCTATGAAATACTATGGTTTCTATGACATCTACTTCTAGATTGAGTAACGTTTCTATGGAAAAGACTGGATATTCTTTTGGGACACGAGTTTCGCCTGTCCGATGCACTATTCCTCCTTTAACGCATCCCTCGCTCCCTCACATTGACGAATTAACACTGAAATTGCGTCGCTATGAAATACTATGGGTTCTATGACATCTGCTTCTAAATTGAGTAACGTTTCTATGGAAACGACTGGATATTCTTTTGGGACACGAGTTTCTCCTGTCCGATGCGCTATTCGTCCTTTACTGCATCCCTCGCTCCCTCACATTGACGAATTAACACAGAAATTGCGTCGCTATGAAATACTATGGGTTCTATGACATCACCTTCTAAATTTAGTAACGTTTAAATGGAAACGACAGCATATTCTTTTGGGTAAGAGTTTCTCCTGTCTGATGCACTATTCCTCCTTTACTGCATCCCTCGCTCCCTCACATTGACGAATAATCACAGAAATTGCGTCGCTATGAAATACTATGTGTTCTATGACATCTCCTTCTAAATTGAGTAACGTATCTATGGAAACGACTGGATATTCTTTTGGGACACGAGTTTCTCCTGTCCGATGCAGTATTCCTCCTTTAACGCATCGCTCGCTCCCTCACATTGACTAACTAACACAGTAATTGTGTCGCTATGCTATCCTATGGGTTCTATGACATCTCCTTCTTAAGAGAGTAACGTTTGTAAGGAAACAACAGGATTCTCTTTTGGGATACGACTATGTCCTTTCCGATGCACCATGCCTTCTTTACTGCATCCCTCGCTCCCTCACATAGTCGAATTAACACAGAAATTGCGTCGCTATATAATACTATGGGTTCTATGACATCTCCTTCTAAATTGAGTAATGTTTCTATGGAAACGACTGGATGTTCTTTTGGGACACGAGTTTCTCCTGTCCGATGCACTATTCCTTCTTTACTGCATCCCTCGCTCCCTCACATTGACGAATTAACACAGAAATTGTGTCGCTATGAACTACAATGTGTTCTGTTACATCTCCTTCTTAATAGAGTAACGTTTCTAAGGAAACAACAGGATTCTCTTTTGGGGTACGACTATGTCCTTTCCGATGCACTATTCCTTCTTTACTGCATCCCTCGCTCCCTCACATTGACAAATTAACACAGAAATTGCGACGCTATGAAATACAATGGGATCTATGCATCTCCTTCTAAATTGAGTAACGTTTCTATGGAAACGACTGGATATTCTTTTGGGACACGAGATTCTCCTGTCCGATGCACTATTCCTTCTTTACTGCATCCCTCGCTCCCTCACATTGACGAATTAACAGAGAAATTGCGTCGCTATGAAATACTATGGGTTCTATGACATCTGCTTCTAAATTGAGTAACGTTTCTATGGAAACGACTGGATATTCTTTTGGGACACGAGTTTCACCTGTCTGATGCACTATTCCTCCTTTACTGCATTACTCCCTCCCTCACATTGACGAATTAACACAGAAATTGCGTCGCTGTGGAATACTATGGGTTCTATGACATCTCCTTCTAAATTGAGTAACGTTTCTATGGAGACTACTGGACATTCTTTTGGGACACGAGTTTCTCCTGTCCGATGCACTATTCCTCCTTTGACGCATCCCTCGCTCCCTCACATTGACTAATTAACACAGAAATTGCGTCGCAATGAAATACAATGTGTTCTATGACATCTCCTTCTTAATAGAGTAACGTTTCTAAGGAAACAACAGGATTGTCTTTGGGATATGACTATGTCTTTCCGATGCACTATTCCTTCTTTACTGCATCCCTCGCTCCCTCAAATTGACGAATTAACACAGAAATTGCGTCGCTATGAAATACTATTGGTTCTATGACATCTCCTTCTAAATTGAGTAACGTTTCTATGGAAACGACTGGATATTCTTTTGGGACACGAGTTTCACCTGTCTGATGCACTATTCCTCCTTTACTGCATTACTCCCTCCCTCACATTGACGAATTAACACAAAAATTGCGTCGCTATGAAATACTATGGTTTCTATGACATCTACTTCTAGATTGAGTAACGTTTCTATGGAAAAGACTGGATATTCTTTTGGGACACGAGTTTCGCCTGTCCGATGCACTATTCCTCCTTTAACGCATCCCTCGCTCCCTCACATTGACGAATTAACACTGAAATTGCGTCGCTATGAAATACTATGGGTTCTATGACATCTGCTTCTAAATTGAGTAACGTTTCTATGGAAACGACTGGATATTCTTTTGGGACACGAGTTTCTCCTGTCCGATGCGCTATTCGTCCTTTACTGCATCCCTCGCTCCCTCACATTGACGAATTAACACAGAAATTGCGTCGCTATGAAATACTATGGGTTCTATGACATCACCTTCTAAATTTAGTAACGTTTAAATGGAAACGACAGCATATTCTTTTGGGTAAGAGTTTCTCCTGTCCGATGCACTATTCCTTCTTTACTGCATCCCTCGCTCCCTCACATTGACGAATTAACAGAGAAATTGCGTCGCTATTAAATACTATGGTTTCTATGACATCTACTTCTAGATTGAGTAACGTTTCTATGGAAAAGACTGGATATTCTTTTGGGACACGAGTTTCTCCTGTCCGATGCACTATTCCTCCTTTACGCATCCCTCGCTCCCTCACATTGACGAATTAACACTGAAATTGCGTCGCTATGAAATACTATGGGTTCTATGACATCTGCTTCTAAATTGAGTAACGTTTCTATGGAAACGACTGGATATTCTTTTGGGACACGAGTTTCTCCTGTCCGATGCGCTATTCGTCCTTTACTGCATCCCTCGCTCCCTCACATTGACGAATTAACACAGAAATTGCGTCGCTATGAAATACTATGGGTTCTATGACATCACCTTCTAAATTTAGTAACGTTTAAATGGAAACGACAGCATATTCTTTTGGGTAAGAGTTTCTCCTGTCTGATGCACTATTCCTCCTTTACTGCATCCCTCGCTCCCTCACATTGACGAATAATCACAGAAATTGCGTCGCTATGAAATACTATGTGTTCTATGACATCTCCTTCTAAATTGAGTAACGTATCTATGGAAACGACTGGATATTCTTTTGGGACACGAGTTTCTCCTGTCCGATGCACTATTCCTCCTTTAACGCATCGCTCGCTCCCTCACATTGACTAACTAACACAGTAATTGTGTCGCTATGCTATCCTATGGGTTCTATGACATCTCCTTCTTAAGAGAGTAACGTTTGTAAGGAAACAACAGGATTCTCTTTTGGGATACGACTATGTCCTTTCCGATGCACCATGCCTTCTTTACTGCATCCCTCGCTCCCTCACATAGTCGAATTAACACAGAAATTGCGTCGCTATATAATACTATGGGTTCTATGACATCTCCTTCTAAATTGAGTAATGTTTCTATGGAAACGACTGGATGTTCTTTTGGGACACGAGTTTCTCCTGTCCGATGCACTATTCCTTCTTTACTGCATCCCTCGCTCCCTCACATTGACGAATTAACACAGAAATTGTGTCGCTATGAACTACAATGTGTTCTGTTACATCTCCTTCTTAATAGAGTAACGTTTCTAACGAAACAACAGGATTCTCTTTTGGGATACGACTATCTCCTTTCCGATGCACAATTCCTTCTTTACTGCATCCCTCGCTCCTTCACATCGACGAATTAACACAGAAATTGCGTCGCTATGAAATACTATGGGTTCTATGACATCTCCTTCTAAATTGAGTAACGTTTCTATGGAAACGACTGGATATTCTTTTGGGACACGAGTTTCACCTGTCTGATGCACTATTCCTCCTTTACTGCATTACTCCCTCCCTCACATTGACAAATTAACACAATAATTTCGTCGCTATGAAATACTATGGTTTCTATGACATCTACTTCTAGATTGAGTAACGTTTCTATGGAGAAGACTGGATATTCTTTCGGGACACGAGTTTCTCCTGTCCGATGCACTATTCCTCCTTTAACGCATCCCTCGCTCCCTCACATTGACGAATTAACACTGAAATTGCGTCGCTATGAAATACTATGGGTTCTATGACATCTGCTTCTAAATTGAGTAACGTTTCTATGGAAACGACTGGATATTCTTTTGGGACACGACTTCTTCCTGTCCGATGCGCTATTTGTCCTTTACTGCATCCCTCGCTCCCTCACATTGACGAATAAACACAGAAATTGCGTCGCTATGAAATACTATGGGTTCTATGACATCACCTTATAAATTTAGTAACGTTTAAATGGAAACGACTGGATTTTCTTTTAGGACAAGAGTTTCTCCTGTCCGATGCACTATTCCTCCTTTACTGCATCCCTCGCTCCCTCACATTGACGAATAAACACAGAAATTGCGTCGCTATGAAATACTATGTGTTCTATGACATCTCCTTCCAAATTGAGTAACGTTTCTATGGAAACGACTGGATATTCTCTTGGGACACGAGTGTCTCCTGTCCGACGCACTATTGCTCCTTTAATGCATCCCTCGCTCCCTCACATTGACTAATTAACACAGAAATTGTGTCGCTATGAAATACTATGGGTTCTATGACATCTCCTTCTTAATAGAGTAACGTTTCTAAGGGAACAACAGGATTCTCTTTTGGGATACGACTATGTCCTTTCCGATGCACTATTCCTTCTTTAATGCATCCCTCGCTCCCTCACATTGACGAATTAACACAGAAATTGCGTCGCTATGAAATACTATGGGTTCTATGACATCTCCTTCTAAACTGAGTAACGTTTCTATGGAAACGACAGGATATTCTTTTGGGACATGAGTTTCTCCAGTCCGATGCATTATTCCTTCTTTACTGCATCCCTCGCTCCCTCACATTGACTAATTAGCAAGAAAATTGCGTCGCGATGAAATACTATGGGTTCTATGACATCTCCTTCTAAATTTAGTAACGTTTCTATGGAAACGACTGGATATTCTTTTGGGACACGAGTTTCTCCTGTCCGATGCACTATTCCTTCTTTACTGCATCCCTCGCTCCCTCACAATGCCGAATTAACACAGAAATTGCGTCGCTATGAAATACTATGGGTTCTATGACATCTCCTTCTAAATTGAGTATTGTTTCTATGGAAACGACTGGATATTCATTTGGGACTCGAGTTTCTCCTGTCCGAAAGCACTATTCCTTCTATGCTGCATCCCTCGCTCCCTCACATTGACTAATTAACAAGGAAATTGCGTCGCTATGAAATACTATGGGTTCTACGTCATCTCCTTCAAAATTGAGTAACGTTTCTATGGAAACGACTGGATATTCTTTTGGGACATGAATTTCTCCTGTCCAATGCACTATTCCTTCTTTGCAGCATCCCTCGCTCCCTCACATTGATGAATTAACACAGAAATTGCGCCGCTATGAAATACTATGTGTTCTATGACATCTCCTTCTAAATTCAGTAACGTTTCTATGGAAACGACTGGATATTCTTTTAGGACACGAGTTTCTCCTGTCCGATGCACTATTCTTCCTTATCGCATCCCTCGCTCCCTCACATTGACTAATTAACAAGGAAATTGCGTCGCTATGGAATACTATGGGTTCTATGACATCTCCTTCTAAATTGAGTATCGTTTCTATGGAGACGACTGGATATTCTTTTGGGACACCAGTTTCTCCTGTCCGATGCACTATTCCTCCTTTGACGCATCCCTCGCTCCCTCACATTGACTAATTAACACAGAAATTGCGTCGCAAAGAAATACTATGTTTTCTATGACATCTCCTTCTTAATAGAGTAACGTTTCTAAGGAAACAACAGGATTGTCTTTTGGGATATGACTATGTCCTTTTCGATGCACTATTCCTTCTTTACTGCATCCCTCGCTCCCTCAAATTGACGAATTAACACAGAAATTGCGTCGCTATGAAATACTATGGGTTCTATGACGTCTCCTTCTAAATTGAGTAACGTTTCTATGGAAACGACTGGATATTCTTTTGGGACACGAGTTTCACCTGTCTGATGCACTATTCCTCCTTTACTGCATTACTCCCTCCCTCACATTGACAAATTAACACAAAAATTTCGTCGCTATGAAATACTATGGTTTCTATGACATCTACTTCTAGATTGAGTAACGTTTCTATGGAGAAGACTGGATATTCTTTCGGGACACGAGTTTCTCCTGTCCGATGCACTATTCCTCCTTTAACGCATCCCTCGCTCCCTCACATTGACGAATTAACACTGAAATTGCGTCGCTATGAAATACTATGGGTTCTATGACATCTGCTTCTAAATTGAGTAACGTTTCTATGGAAACGACTGGATATTCTTTTGGGACACGACTTCCTCCTGTCCGATGCGCTATTTGTCCTTTACTGCATCCCTCGCTCCCTCACATTGACGAATAAACACAGAAATTGCGTCGCTATGAAATACTATGGGTTCTATGACATCACCTTATAAATTTAGTAACGTTTAAATGGAAACGACAGGATATTCTTTTAGGACAAGAGTTTCTCCTGTCCGATGCACTATTCCTCCTTTACTGCATCCCTCGCTCCCTCACATTGACGAATAAACCCAGAAATTGCGTCGCTATGAAATACTATGGGTTCTATGACATCACCTTATAAATTTAGTAACGTTTAAATGGAAACGACAGGATATTCTTTTAGGACAAGAGTTTCTCCTGTCCGATGCACTATTCCTCCTTTACTGCATCCCTCGCTCCCTCACATTGACGAATAAACACAGAAATTGCGTCGCTATGAAATACTATGTGTTCTATGACAACTCCTTCCAAATTGAGTAACGTTTCTATGGAAACGACTGGATATTCTTTTGGGACACGAGTTACTCCTGTCCGATGCACTATTCCTCCTTTAACGCATCGCTCGCTCCCTCACATTGACTAATTAACACAGAAATTGTGTCGCTATGAAATACTATGGGTTCTATGACATCTCCTTCTTAATAGAGTAACGTTTCTAAGGGAACAACAGGATTCTCTTTTGGGATACGACTATGTCCTTTCCGATGCACCATGCCTTCTTTACTGCATCCCTCGCTCCCTCACATAGTCGAATTAACACAGAAATTGCGTCGCTATGTAATACTATGGTTTCTATGACATCTCCTACTAAATTGAGTAACGTTTCTATGGAAACGACTGGATGTTCTTTTGGGACACGAGTTTCTCCTGTCCGATGCACTATTCCTTCTTTACTGCATCCCTCGCTCCCTCACATTGACTAATTAACACAGAAATTGTGTCGCTATGAACTACAATGTGTTCTATGACATCTCCTTCTAAATTGAGTAACGTTTCTATGGAAACGACTGGATATTCTTTTGGGACACGAGTTTCTCCTGTCCGATGCACTATTCCTCCTTTAACGCATCGCTCGCTCCCTCACATTGACTAACTAACACAGTAATTGTGTCGCTATTATATCCTATGGGTTCTATGACATCTCCTTCTTAAAAGAGTAACGTTTGTAAGGAAACAACAGGATTCTCTTTTGGGATACGACTATGTCCTTTCCGATGCACCATGCCTTCTTTACTGCATCCCTCGCTCCCTCACATAGTCGAATTAACACAGAAATTGCGTCGCTATGAAATACTATGGGTTCTATGACTACTCCTTCTACATTGAGGAACATATCTATGGAAACGAATGGATATTCTTTTGGGACACGAGTTTCTAGTGTCCGCTGCACTATTCCTCCTTTGACGCATCTCTCGCTCCCTCACATTGACAAATTAACACAAAAATTAAGTCGCTATGAAGTGCTATGGGTTCTATGACATCTCCTTCTAAATTGAGTGTCGTTTCTATGGAAACGAATGGATATTCTTTTGGGACACGAGTTTGTCCTGTCCGTTGCACTATTCCTTCTTTACTGCATCCCTCGCTCCCTCACATTGACTAATTGACACGGAAATTGTGTCGCTATGAAATACTATGTGTTCTATGACATCTCCTTCTTAATAGAGTAACGTTTCTAAGGAAACAACAGGATTCTCTTTTGGAGTACGACTATGTCCTTTCCGATGCACTATTCCTTCTTTACTGCATCCCTCGCTCCCTCACATTGACGAATTAACACAGAAATTGCGACGCTATGAAATACAATGGTATCTATGCATCTCCTTCTAAATTGAGTAACGTTTCTATGGAAACGACTGGATATTCTTTTGGGACACGAGATTCTCCTGTCCGATGCACTATTCCTTCTTGACTGCATCCCTCGCTCCCTCACATTGACGAATTAACACAGAAATTGCGTCGCAATGAAATACTATGTGTTCTATGACCTCTCCTTCTTAATAGAGTAACGTTTCTAAGGAAACAACAGGATTGTCTTTTGGGATATGACTATGTCCTTTTCGATGCACTATTCCTTCTTTACTGCCACCCTCGCTCCCTCAAATTGACGAATTAACAGAGAAATTGCGTCGCTATGAAATACTATGAGCTCTATGACATCTCCTTCTAAATTGAGTAACGTTTCTATGGAATCGACAGGATACTCTTTTGGGACACGAGTTTCTCCTGTGCGATGCACTATTCCTTCTTTACTGCATCCCTCGCTCCCTCATATTGACGAATTAACACAGAAATTGCGTGGCTATGAATTGCTATGGATTCTATGACATCTCCTTCTAAATTGAGTAACGTTTCTATGGAAACGACTGGATATTCTTTTGGGACACGAGTTTCTCCTGTCCGATGCGCTATTTGTCCTTTACTGCATCCCTCGCTCCCTCACATTGACGAATTAACACAGAAATTGCGTCGCTATGAAATACTATGGGTTCTATGACATCACCTTCTAAATTAATAACGTTTAAATGGAAACGACAGCATATTCTTTTGGGTAAGAGTTTTATCCTGTCCGATGCACTATTCCTCCTTTACTGCATCCCTCGCTCCCTCACATTGACGAATAAACACAGAAATTGCGTCGCTATGAAATACTACGTGTTCTATGACATCTCCTTCTAAATTGAGTAACGTTTCTATGGAAACGACTGGATATTCTTTTGGGACACGAGTTTCTCCTGTCCGATGCACTATTCCTCCTTTAACGCATCGCTCGCTCCCTCACATTGACTAACTAACACAGTAATTGTGTCGCTATGCTATCCTATGGGTTCTATGACATCTCCTTCTTAAAAGAGTAACGTTTGTAAGGAAACAACAGGATTCTCTTTTGGGATACGACTATGTCCTTTCCGATGCACCATGCCTTCTTTACTGCATCCCTCGCTCCCTCACATAGTCGAATTAACACAGAAATTGCGTCGCTATATAATACTATGGGTTCTATGACATCTCCTTCTAAATTGAGTAATGTTTCTATGGAAACGACTGGATGTTCTTTTGGGACACGAGTTTCTCCTGTCCGATGCACTATTCCTTCTTTACTGCATCCCTCGCTCCCTCACATTGACGAATTAACACAGAAATTGTGTCGCTATGAACTACAATGTGTTCTGTGACATCTCCTTCTTAATAGAGTAACGTTTCTAACGAAACAACAGGATTCTCTTTTGGGATACGACTATCTCCTTTCCGATGCACAATTCCTTCTTTACTGCATCCCTCGCTCCTTCACATCGACGAATTAACACAGAAATTGCGTCGCTATGAAATACTATGGGTTCTATGAATTCTCCTTCTACATTGAGGAAGATATCTATGGAAACGAATGGATATTCTTTTGGGACACGAGTTTCTAGTGTCCGCTGCACTATTCCTCCTTTATCGCATCTCTCGCTCCCTCACATTGACAAATTAACACAAAAATTGCGTCGCTATGAAATGCTATGGGTTGTGTGACATCTCCTTCTAAATTGAGTAACGTTTCTATGGAAACGAATGGATATTCTTTTGGGACAAGAGTTTGTCCTGTCCGTTGCACTATTCCTTCTTTACTGCATCCCTCGCTCCCTCACATTGACTAATTGACACGGAAATTGTGTCGCTATGAAATACTATGTGTTCTATGACATCTCCTTCTTAATAGAGTAACGTTTCTAAGGAAACAACAGGATTCTCTTTTGGGATACGACTATCTCCTTTCCGATGCACAATTCCTTCTTTACTGCATCCCTCGCTCCTTCACATCGACGAATTAACACAGAAATTGCGTCGCTATGAAATACTATGGGTTCTATGACATCTCCTTCTAAATTGAGTAACGTTTCTATGGAAACGACTGGATATTCTTTTGGGACACGAGTTTCACCTGTCTGATGCACTATTCCTCCTTTACTGCATTACTCCCTCCCTCACATTGACAAATTAACACAAAAATTTCGTCGCTATGAAATACTATGGTTTCTATGACATCTACTTCTAGATTGAGTAACGTTTCTATGGAGAAGACTGGATATTCTTTCGGGACACGACTTTCTCCTGTCCGATGCACTATTCCTCCTTTAACGCATCCCTCGCTCCCTCACATTGACGAATTAACACTGAAATTGCGTCGCTATGAAATACTATGGGTTCTATGACATCTGCTTCTAAATTGAGTAACGTTTCTATGGAAACGACTGGATATTCTCTTGGGACACGACTTCTTCCTGTCCGATGCGCTATTTGTCCTTTACTGCATCCCTCGCTCCCTCACATTGACGAATAAACACAGAAATTGCGTCGCTATGAAATACTATGGGTTCTATGACATCACCTTATAAATTTAGTAACGTTTAAATGGAAACGACAGGATATTCTTTTAGGACAAGAGTTTCTCCTGTCCGATGCACTATTCCTCCTTTACTGCATCCCTCGCTCCCTCACATTGACGAATAAACACAGAAATTGCGTCGCTATGAAATACTATGTGTTCTATGACATCTCCTTCCAAATTGAGTAACGTTTCTATGGAAACGACTGGATATTCTCTTGGGACACGAGTGTCTCCTGTCCGACGCACTATTGCTCCTTTAATGCATCCCTCGCTCCCTCACATTGACTAATTAACACAGAAATTGTGTCGCTATGAAATACTATGGGTTCTATGACATCTCCTTCTTAATAGAGTAACGTTTCTAAGGGAACAACAGGATTCTCTTTTGGGATACGACTATGTCCTTTCCGATGCACTATTCCTTCTTTAATGCATCCCTCGCTCCCTCACATTGACGAATTAACACAGAAATTGCGTCGCTATGAAATACTATGGGTTCTATGACATCTCCTTCTAAACTGAGTAACGTTTCTATGGAAACGACAGGATATTCTTTTGGGACATGAGTTTCTCCAGTCCGATGCATTATTCCTTCTTTACTGCATCCCTCGCTCCCTCACAATGCCGAATTAACACAGAAATTGCGTCGCTATGAAATACTATGGGTTCTATGACATCTCCTTCTAAATTGAGTATTGTTTCTATGGAAACGACTGGATATTCATTTGGGACTCGAGTTTCTCCTGTCCGAAAGCACTATTCCTTCTATGCTGCATCCCTCGCTCCCTCACATTAACTAATTAACAAGGAAATTGCGTCGCTATGAAATACTATGGGTTCTACGTCATCTCCTTCAAAATTGAGTAACGTTTCTATGGAAACGACTGGATATTCTTTTGGGACATGAATTTCTCCTGTCCAATGCACTATTCCTTCTTTGCAGCATCCCTCGCTCCCTCACATTGATGAATTAACACAGAAATTGCGCCGCTATGAAATACTATGTGTTCTATGACATCTCCTTCTAAATTCAGTAACGTTTCTATGGAAACGACTGGATATTCTTTTAGGACACGAGTTTCTCCTGTCCGATGCACTATTCTTCCTTATCGCATCCCTCGCTCCCTCACATTGACTAATTAACAAGGAAATTGCGTCGCTATGGAATACTATGGGTTCTATGACATCTCCTTCTAAATTGAGTATCGTTTCTATGGAGACGACTGGATATTCTTTTGGGACACCAGTTTCTCCTGTCCGATGCACTATTCCTCCTTTGACGCATCCCTCGCTCCCTCACATTGACTAATTAACACAGAAATTGCGTCGCAAAGAAATACTATGTTTTCTATGACATCTCCTTCTTAATAGAGTAACGTTTCTAAGGAAACAACAGGATTGTCTTTTGGGATATGACTATGTCCTTTTCGATGCACTATTCCTTCTTTACTGCATCCCTCGCTCCCTCAAATTGACGAATTAACACAGAAATTGCGTCGCTATGAAATACTATGGGTTCTATGACGTCTCCTTCTAAATTGAGTAACGTTTCTATGGAAAGGACTGGATATTCTTTTGGGACACGAGTTTCACCTGTCTGATGCACTATTCCTCCTTTACTGCATTACTCCCTCCCTCACATTGACAAATTAACACAAAAATTTCGTCGCTATGAAATACTATGGTTTCTATGACATCTACTTCTAGATTGAGTAACGTTTCTATGGAGAAGACTGGATATTCTTTCGGGACACGAGTTTCTCCTGTCCGATGCACTATTCCTCCTTTAACGCATCCCTCGCTCCCTCACATTGACGAATTAACACTGAAATTGCGTCGCTATGAAATACTATGGGTTCTATGACATCTGCTTCTAAATTGAGTAACGTTTCTATGGAAACGACTGGATATTCTTTTGGGACACGACTTCCTCCTGTCCGATGCGCTATTTGTCCTTTACTGCATCCCTCGCTCCCTCACATTGACGAATAAACCCAGAAATTGCGTCGCTATGAAATACTATGGGTTCTATGACATCACCTTATAAATTTAGTAACGTTTAAATGGAAACGACAGGATATTCTTTTAGGACAAGAGTTTCTCCTGTCCGATGCACTATTCCTCCCTTACTGCATCCCTCGCTCCCTCACATTGACGAATAAACACAGAAATTGCGTCGCTATGAAATACTATGTGTTCTATGACAACTCCTTCCAAATTGAGTAACGTTTCTATGGAAACGACTGGATATTCTTTTGGGACACGAGTTACTCCTGTCCGATGCACTATTCCTCCTTTAACGCATCGCTCGCTCCCTCACATTGACTAATTAACACAGAAATTGTGTCGCTATGAAATACTATGGGTTCTATGACATCTCCTTCTTAATAGAGTAACGTTTCTAAGGGAACAACAGGATTCTCTTTTGGGATACGACTATGTCCTTTCCGATGCACCATGCCTTCTTTACTGCATCCCTCGCTCCCTCACATAGTCGAATTAACACAGAAATTGCGTCGCTATGTAATACTATGGGTTCTATGACATCTCCTACTAAATTGAGTAACGTTTCTATGGAAACGACTGGATGTTCTTTTGGGACACGAGTTTCTCCTGTCCGATGCACTATTCCTTCTTTACTGCATCCCTCGCTCCCTCACATTGATTAATTAACACAGAAATTGTGTCGCTATGAACTACAAAGTGTTCTATGACATCTCCTTCTAAATTGAGTAACGTTTCTATGGAAACGACTGGATATTCTTTTGGGACACGAGTTTCTCCTGTCCGATGCACTATTCCTCCTTTGACGCATCTCTCGCTCCCTCACATTGACAAATTAACACAAAAATTAAGTCGCTATGAAGTGCTATGGGTTCTATGACATCTCCTTCTAAATTGAGTAACGTTTCTATGGAAACGAATGGATATTCTTTTGGGACACGAGTTTGTCCTGTCCGTTGCACTATTCCTTCTTTACTGCAACCCTCGCTCCCTCACATTGACTAATTGACACGGAAATTGTGTCGCTATGAAATACTATGTGTTCTATGACATCTCCTTCTTAATAGAGTAACGTTTCTAAGGAAACAACAGGATTCTCTTTTGGAGTACGACTATGTCCTCTCCGATGCACTATTCCTTCTTTACTGCATCCCTCCGTCCCTCACATTGACGAATTAACACAGAAATTGCGACGCTATGAAATACAATGGTATCTATGCATCTCCTTCTAAATTGAGTAACGTTTCTATGGAAACGACTGGATATTCTTTTGGGACACGAGATTCTCCTGTCCGATGCACTATTCCTTCTTGACTGCATCCCTCGCTCCCTCACATTGACGAATTAACACAGAAATTGCGTCGCAATGAAATACTAAGTGTTCTATGACCTCTCCTTCTTAATAGAGTAACGTTTCTAAGGAAACAACAGGATTGTCTTTTGGGATATGACTATGTCCTTTTCGATGCACTATTCCTTCTTTACTGCCACCCTCGCTCCCTCAAATTGACGAATTAACAGAGAAATTGCGTCGCTATGAAATACTATGAGCTCTATGACTACTCCTTCTAAATTGAGTAACGTTTCTATGGAATCGACAGGATACTCTTTTGGGACACGAGTTTCTCCAGTCCGATGCACTATTCCTTCTTTACTGCATCCCTCGCTCCCTCATATTGACGAATTAACACAGAAATTGCGTGGCTATGAATTGCTATGGATTCTATGACATCTCCTTCTAAATTGAGTAACGTTTCTATGGAAACGACTGGATATTCTTTTGGGACACGAGTTTCTCCTGTCCGATGCGCTATTCGTCCTTTACTGCATCCCTCGCTCCCCTCACATTGACGAATTAACACAGAAATTGCGTCGCTATGAAATACTATGGGTTCTATGACATCACCTTCTAAATTTAGTAACGTTTAAATGGAAACGACAGCATATTCTTTTGGGTAAGAGTTTCTCCTGTCCGATGCACTATTCCTCCTTTACTGCATCCCTCGCTCCCTCACATTGACGAATAAACACAGAAATTGCGTCGCTATGAAATACTACGTGTTCTATGACATCTCCTTCTAAATTGAGTAACGTTTCTATGGAAACGACTGGATATTCTTTTGGGACACGAGTTTCTCCTGTCCGATGCACTATTCCTCCTTTAACGCATCGCTCGCTCCCTCACATTGACTAACTAACACAGTAATTGTGTCGCTATGCTATCCTATGGGTTCTATGACATCTCCTTCTTAAAAGAGTAACGTTTGTAAGGAAACAACAGGATTCTCTTTTGGGATACGACTATGTCCTTTCCGATGCACCATGCCTTCTTTACTGCATCCCTCGCTCCCTCACATAGTCGAATTAACACAGAAATTGCGTCGCTATATAATACTATGGGTTCTATGACATCTCCTTCTAAATTGAGTAATGTTTCTATGGAAACGACTGGATGTTCTTTTGGGACACGAGTTTCTCCTGTCCGATGCACTATTCCTTCTTTACTGCATCCCTCGCTCCCTCACATTGACGAATTAACACAGAAATTGTGTCGCTATGAACTACAATGTGTTCTGTGACATCTCCTTCTTAATAGAGTAACGTTTCTAACGAAACAACAGGATTCTCTTTTGGGATACGACTATCTCCTTTCCGATGCACAATTCCTTCTTTACTGCATCCCTCGCTCCTTCACATCGACGAATTAACACAGAAATTGCGTCGCTATGAAATACTAATGGGTTCTATGAATTCTCCTTCTACATTGAGGAACATATCTATGGAAACGAATGGATATTCTTTTGGGACACGAGTTCTCTAGTGTCCGCTGCACTATTCCTCCTTTATCGCATCTCTCGCTCCCTCACATTGACAAATTAACACAAAAATTGCGTCGCTATGAAATGCTATGGGTTGTGTGACATCTCCTTCTAAATTGAGTAACGTTTCTATGGAAACGAATGGATATTCTTTTGGGACAAGAGTTTGTCCTGTCCGTTGCACTATTCCTTCTTTACTGCATCCCTCGCTCCCTCACATTGACTAATTGACACGGAAATTGTGTCGCTATGAAATACTATGTGTTCTATGACATCTCCTTCTTAATAGAGTAACTATTCTAAGGAAACAACAGGATTCTCTTTTGGGGTACGACTATGTCCTTTCCGATGCACTATTCCTT
>NC_060141.1:809470181-809563358 GCF_021461385.2 Schistocerca piceifrons | reverse complement strand
AAAGAATATCCTGTCGTTTCCATAGAAACGTTACTCAATTTAGAAGGAGATGTCATAGAACCCATAGTATTTCATAGCGACGCAATTTCTGTGTTAATTCGTCAATGTGAGGAACGAGGGTTGCAGAAAAGACGTAACAGTGCATCGGACAGGAGAAATTCGTGTCCCAAAAGAATATCCTGTCGTTTCCATAGAAACGTTACTCAATATAGAAGGAGATGTCATAGAACCCATCGTATATCATAGCGACGAAATTTCCTTGTTAATTAGTCAATGTGAGGGAGCGAGGGATGCAGTAAAGAAATAATAGTGCATCGGACAGGAGTAACTCGTGTCCCAAAAGAATATCCAGTCGTTTCCATAGAAACGTTACTCAATTTAGAAGGAGATGTCATAGAACCCATAGTATCTCATAGCGACACAATTTCTGTGTTAATTCGTCAATGTGAGGGTGCGGGGAATGCAGTAAAGAAGGAATAGTGCATCGGACAGGAGAAACACGTGTCCCAAAATGATATCCTGTCGTTTCGATAGAAACGTTGCTCAATTTAGAAGGAGATGTCATAGAACACATAGTATTTCATAGCGACGCAATTTCCTTGTTAATTAGTCAATGTGAGGGAGCGATAGATGCGGTAAAGTAGGAATAGTGCATGGGACAGGAGAAACTCGTGTCCCAAAAGAATATCCAGTCGTTTCCATAGAAACGTTACACAATTTAGAAGGAGATGTCATAGAACCCATAGTATTTCATAGCGACGCAATTTCCGTGTTAATTCGTCAATGTGAGGGAGCGAGGGATGCAGTAAAGAAGGAATCGTGCATCGGACAGGAGAAACTCGTGTCCAAAAGAATATCCTGTCGTTTCCATAGAAACGTTACTCAATTTAGAAGGAGATGTCATAGAACCCATAGTATTTCATTGCGACACAATTTCTGTGTTAATTCGTCAATGTGAGGGAGCGAGGGATGCAGTAAAGAAGGAATAGTGCATCGGACAGGAGAAACTCGTGTCCCAAAAGAATATCCTGACGTTTCCATAGAAATTATACTCAATTTAGAAGGAGATGTCATAGAACCCATAGTATTTCATAGCGACGCAATTTCTGTGTTAATTCGTCAATGTGAGGGAGCGAGGGATGCAGTAAAGAAGGAATAGTGCATCGGACAGGAGAAACTCGTGTCCCAAAAGAATATCCTGGCGTTTCCATAGAAACGTTACTCAATTTAGAAGGAGATGTCATAGAACCCATAGTATTTCATAGCGACGCAATTTCCTTGTTAATTAGTCAATGTGAAGGAGCGATGGATGCAGTAAGGAGGGAATAGTGCAGCGGACAGGAGAAACTCGCGTCCCAAAAGAATATCCAGTCGTTTCCATAGAAATGTTACTCAATTTAGAAGGAGATGTCATAGAACCCATAGTATTTCATAGCGACGCAATTTCTGTGTTAATTCGTCGATGTGAGGGAGCGAGGGATGCAGTGAAGTAGGAATAGTGCATCGGACAGGAGAAACTTTTGTCTCAAAAGAATATCCTGTCGTTTCCATAGAAACGTTACTCAATTTACAAGGAGATGTCATAGAACCCATAGTATTTCATAGCGACGCAATTTCTGTGTTAATTCGTCAATGTGAGGGAGCGAGGATGCAGTAAAGAAGGAATAGTGCATCGGACAGGAGAAACTCGTGTCCCAAAAGAATATCGTGACGTCTCCATAGAAACGATACTCAATTTAGAAGGAGATGTCAAAGAACCCATAGTACTTCATAGCGACGCAATTTCTGTGTTAATTCGTCAATGTGAGGGAGCGAGGGATGCAGTAAAGAAGGAATAGTGCATCGGAAAGTACATAGTCGTATCTCAAAAGAGATTCCTGTTGTTTCTTAGAAACGTTACTCTATTAAGAACGAGATGTCATAGAACCCAAAGTATTTCATAGCGACGCAATTTACCTGTTAATTAGTCAATGTGAGGGAGCGAGATATGCAGTAAAGGAGGAATAGTGCATTGGACAGGAGAAACTCGTGTCCAAAAGAATATCCAGTCGTTTCCATCGAAACGTTACTCAATGTAGAAGGAGATGTCATAGAACCCATAGTATTTCATAGCGACGCAATTTCTGTGTTAATTCGTCAATGTGAGGGAGCGAGGGATGCAGTAAAGGAGGAATAGTGCATCGGACAGGAGAAACTCGTGTCCCAAAAGAATATCCAGTCGTTTCCATAGAAACGTTACTCAATTTAGAAGGAGATGTCATAGAACACATAGTATTTGATAGCGACGCAATTTCTGTGTTTATTCTTCAATGTGAGGGAGCGAGGGATGCAGTAAAGAAGGAATAGTGCATCGGACAGAAGAAACTCTTGTCCCAAAAGAATATCCTGTCGTTTCCATAGAAACGTTACTCAATTTAGAAGGAGATGTCATAGAACCCATAGTATTTCATATCGACGCAATTTACTTGTTAATTAGTCAATGTGAGGGAGCGAGGGATGCAGTAAAGGAGGAATAGTGCAACGGACAGGAGAAACTCGTGTCGCAAAAGAATATCCAGTGGTTTCCATAGAAACGTTACTCAATTTAGAAGGAGATGTCATAGAACCAATAGTAATTCATAGCGACGCAATTTCTGTGTTAATTCGTCAATGTGAGGGAGCGAGGGATGCAGTACAGAAGGAATAGTGCATCGGAAAGGATATAGTCGTATCCCAAAAGAGAATCCTATTGTTTCCTTAGAAACGTTACTCTATTAAGAAGGAAATGTCATAGAACCCATTGTATTTCATAGCGACGCAATTTCTGTGTTAATTCGTCAGTGTGAGGGCGCGAGGGATGCAGTAAAGAAGGAATAGTGCATTGGACAGGAGAAACTCGAGTCCCAAAAGAATATCTAGTCGTTTCCATAGAAAAGTTACTCAATTTAGAATGAGATGTCATAGAACACATAGTATTTCATAGCGACGCAATTTCTGTGTTAATACGTCAATGTGAGGGAGCGAGGGATGCAGTAAAGAAGGAATAGTGCATCGGAAAGGACATAGTCGTATCCCAAAAGAGAAACCTGTTGTTTCCTTAGAAGCGTTACTCTATTAAGAAGTAGATGTCATAGAACCCATAGTATTTCATAGCGACGCAATTTACTTGTTAATTAGTCAATGTGAGGGAGCGAGGGATGCAGTAAAGGAGGAATAGTGCATCGCAAAGGACATAGTCGTATCCCAAAAGAGAATCCTGTTTATGATTAGAATTGTTACTCTATTAAGAAGGAGATGTCATAGAACCCATAGTATTTCATATCGACGCAATTTACTTGTTAATTAGTCAATGTGAGGGAGCGAGGGATGCCGTAAAGGAGGAATAGTGCAACGGACAGGAGAAACTCGTGTCGCAAAAGAATATCCAGTGGTTTCCATAGAAACGTTACTCAATTTAGAAGGAGATGTCATAGAACCCATAGTATTTCATAGCGACGCAATTTCTGTGTTAATTCGGCAATGTGAGGGAGCGAGGATGCAGTAAAGAAGGAATAGTGCATCGGACAGGTGAAACTCGTGTCCCAAAGGAATATCCTGTCGATTCCATAGAAACGTTACTCAATTTTGAAGGAGATGTCATAGAACCCATAGTATTTCATAGCGACGCAATTTCTGTGTTAATTCGTTAATGTGAGGGAGCGAGGGATGCAGTAATGAAGGAATAAAGCATCGGTAAGGCCATAGTCGTATCCCAAAAGAGAATCCTATTGTTTCCTTAAAATTGTTACTCTATTAAGAAGGAGATGTCATAGAACCCATAGTATTTCATATCGACGCAATTTACTTGTTAATTAGTCAATGTGAGGGAGCGAGGGATGCAGTAAAGGAGGAATAGTGCAACGGACAGGAGAAACTCGTGTCCCAAAAGAATTTCCAGTGGTTTCCATAGAAACGTTACTCAATTTAGAAGGAGATGTCATGGAACCAATAGTATTTCATAGCGACGCAATTTCTGTGTTAATTCGTCAATGTGAGTGAGCGAGGGATGCAGTAAAGAAGAATTAGTGCATCGGACAGGAGAAAATCGTGTCCCAAAAGAATATCCTGTCGTTTCCATAGAAACGTTACTCAATTTAGAAGGAGATGTCATAGAACACATAGTATTTCATAGCGACGTAATTTCTTTGTTAATTAGTCAATGTGAGGGAGCGATGGATGCAGTAAAGAAGGAATAGTGCATCGGACAGGAGAAACTCGTGTCCCAAAAGAATATCCAGTCGTTTCCATAGAAACGTTACTCAATTTAGAAGGAGATGTGATAGAACTCATAGTATTTCATAGCGACGCAATTTCTGTGTTAATTCGTCAATGTGAGGGAGCGAGGGGTGCAGTAAAGAAGGAATAGTGCATCGGACAGGAGAAACTCGTGTCCCAAGAGAATATCCAGTCGTTTCCATAGAAATGTTACTCAATTTAGAAGGAGATGTCATAGAACCCATAGTATTTCATAGCGACGCAATTTCCTTGTTAATTAGTCAATGTAAGGGAGCGAGGGATGCAGTAAAGAAGGAATAGTGCATCGGACAGGAGAAACTCGTGTCCCAAAAGAATATCCAGCCGTTTCCATAGAAACGTTACTCAATTTAGAAGGAGATGTCATAGAACCCATAGTATTTCATAGCGATGCAATTTCTGTGTTACTTCGGCAATGTGAGGGAGCGAGGGATGCAGTAAAGAAGGAATAGTGCATCGGACAGGTGAAACTCGTGTCCCAAAGGAATATCCTGTCGTTTCCATAGAAACGTTACTCAATTTAGAAGGAGATGTCATAGAACACATAGTATTTCATAGCGATGCAATTTCTGTGTTAATTCGTCAATGTGAGTTAGCGAGGGATGCAGTAAAGAAGGAATAGTGCATCGGACAGGAGAAACTCGTGTCCCAAAAGAAAATCCTGTCGTTTCCATAGAAACGTTACTCAAAATAGAAGGAGATGTCATAGAACCAATAGTATTTCATTTTCTGTGTTAATTAGTCAATCTGAAGGAGCGAGGGATGCAGTAAAGAAGGAATAGTGCACCGGACAGGAGAAACTCGTTTCCAAAAAGAATATCCAGTCGTTTCCATAGAAACGTTACTCAATTTAGAAGGAGATGTCATAGAACCAATAGTATTTCATAGCGACGCAATTTCTGTGTTAATTCGTCAATGTGAGGGAGCGAGGGACGCAGTAAAGAAGGAATAGAGCATCGGAAAAGACATAGTCGTATCAAAAAGGAGTATCCTGTCGATTCCATAGAAACGTTACTCCATTTACAAGGAGATGTCATAGAACCCATAGTATGTCATAGCGACGCAATTTCTGTGTTGATTCGTCAATGTGAGGGAGCGAGGGATGCGGTAAAGAAGGAATAGTGCATCAGACAAAAGAAACTCGTGTCCCAAAAGAATATTGTGAAGTTTCCATAGAAACGTTACTCAATTTGGAAGGAGATGTCATAGAACCCATAGTATTTCATAGCGACGCAATTTCTGTGTTAATTAGTCAATGTGAGGGAGCGAGGGATGCAGTAAAGAGGGAATAGTGCATCGGACAGGAGAAACTCGTGTCCCAAAGGAATATCCTGTCATTTCCATAGAAACGTTACTCAATTTAGAAGGAGATGGCATAGAACCCATTGTATTTCATAGCGACGCAATTGCTGTGTTAATTCGTCAATGTGAGGGAGCGAGGATGCAGTAAAGAAGGAACAGAGCATCAGAAAGGCCATAGTCGTATCCCAAATAAGAATCCTGTTGTTTCCTCAAAATTGTTACTCTATTAAGAAGGAGATGTCATAGAACCCATAGTATTTCATATCGACGCAATTTACTTGTAATTAGTCAATGTGAGGGAGCGAGGGATGCAGTAAAGGAGGAATAGTGCAACGGACAGGAGTAACTCGTGTCCCAAAAGAATATCCAGTGGTTTCCATAGAATCGTTACTCAATTTAGAAGGAGAATTCATAGAACCCATAGTATTTCATAGCGACGCAATTTCTGTGTTAATACGTCAATGTGAGGGAGCGAGGGATGCAGTAAAGCAGGAATAGTGCATCGGAAAGGACATAGTCGTATCCCAAAAGAGAATCCTGTTGTTTCCTTAGAAACGTTACTCTATTAAGAAGTAGATGTCATAGAACCCATAGTATTTCATAGCAACGCAATTTACTTGTTAATTAGTCAATGTGAGTTAGCGAGGGATGCAGTAAAGGAGGAATAGTGCATCGGAAAGGACATAGTCGTATCCCAAAAGAGAATCCTGTTTATGATTAGAATTGTTACTCTATTAAGAAGGAGATGTCATAGAACCCATAGTATTTCATATCGACGCAATTTTACTTGTTAATTAGTCAATGTGAGGGAGCGAGGGATGCAGTAAAGGAGGAATAGTGCAACGGAAAGGAGAAACTCGTGTCGCAAAAGAATATCCAGTGGTTTCCATAGAAACGTTACTCAATTTAGAAGGAGATGTCATAGAACCAATAGTAATTCATAGCGACGCAATTTCTGTGTTAATTCGTCAATGTGAGGGAGCGAGGGATGCAGTACAGAAGGAATAGTGCATCGGAAAGGATATAGTCGTATCCCAAAAGAGAATCCTATTGTTTCCTTAGAAACGTTACTCTATTAAGAAGGAAATGTCATAGAACCCATTGTATTTCATAGCGACGCAATTTCTGTGTTAATTCGTCAGTGTGAGGGCGCAGGGATGCAGTAAAGAAGGAATAGTGCATCGGACAGGAGAAACTCGAGTCCCAAAAGAATATCTAGTCGTTTCCATAGAAAAGTTACTCAATTTAGAAGGAGATGTCATAGAACCAATAGTATTTCATAGCGACGCAATTTCTGTGTTAATTCGTCAATGTGAGGGAGCGAGGGATGCAGTAAAGAAGGAATAGTGCATCGGACAGGAGAAACTCGTGTCCCAAAGGAATATAATGTCGTTTCCATAGGAATGTTACTCAATTTAGAAGGAGATGTCATAGAACACATAGTATTTCATAGCGACGCAATTTCTGTGTTAATTCGTCAATGTGAGGGAGCGAGGGATGCAGTAAAGATGGAATAAAGCATCGGAAAGGACATAGTCGTATCCCAAAAGAGAATCCTGTTGTTTCCTTAGAATTGTTACTCTATTAAGAAGGAGATGTCATAGAACCCATAGTATTTCATAGCGACAAAATTTCTGTGTTAATTCTTCAATGTGAGGGTGCGAGGGATGCGTTAAAGAAGGAATAGAGCATCGGACAGGAGAATCTCGTGTCCCAAAAGAATATCCAATCGTTTCCGTAGAAACGTTACTCAATTTAGAATGAGATGTCATAGAACCCATAGTATTTCATAGCGACGCAATTTCTGTGTTAATTCGTCAATGTGAGGGAGCGAGGTTTGCAGAAAAGACGTAACAGTGAATCGGACAGGAGAAATTCGTGTCCCAAAGAATATCCTGTCGTTTCCATAGAAACGTTACTCAATTTAGAAGGAGATGTCATAGAACCCATAGTATTTCATAGCGACGAAATTTCCTTGTTAATTAGTCAATGTGAGGGAGCGAGGGATGCAGTAAAGAAGGTATAGTGCATCAGACAGGAGTAACTCGTGTCCCAAAAGAATATCCAGTCGTTTCCATAGAAACGTTACTCAATTTAGAAGGAGATGTCATAGAACCAATAGTATTTCATAGCGCCACAATTTCTGTGTTAATTCGTCAACGTGAGGGAGCGAGAGATGCGTTAAAGGAGGAATAGTGCATCGGACAGGAGAAACTCGTGGCCCAAAAGAATATCCAGTCGTTTATATAGAAACGTTACTCAATTTAGAAGGAGATGTCATGGAACCCATAGTATTTCATAGCGACGCAATTTCTGTGTTAATTCGTCAATGTGAGGGAGCGAGGGATGCAGTAAAGAAGGAATAGTGCATCGGACAGGAGAAACTTGTGTCCCAAAAGAATATCCTGACGTTTCCATAGAAACGTTACTCAATTTAGAAGGCGATGTCATAGAACCCATAGTATTTCATAGCGACGCAATACCCTTATTAATTTTTCAATGTGAGGGAGCGAGGGATGCAGTACAGCAGGAATAGTGCATCGGACAGGAGAAACTCGTGTCCCAAAAGAATATCCAGTCGTTTCCATAGAAACGTTACTCAATTGAGAAGGAAATGTCATAGAACCCATAGTATTTCATAGCGACGCAATTTCCTTGTTAATTAGTCAATGTGGGGGAGCGAGGAATGCAGTAAAGAAGGAATAGTGCATCGGACAGGAGAAACTCGTGTCCCAAAAGAATATCCAGTCGTTTCCATAGAAACGTTACTCAATTTAGAAGGAGATGTCATAGAACCCATAGTATTTCATAGCGACGCAATTTCTGTGTTGATTCGTCAATGTGAGGGAGCGAGGGATGCAGTAAAGAAGGAATAGTGCATCAGACAGGAGAAACTCGTGTCCCAAAAGAATATTCTGAAGTTTCCGTAGGAACGTTACTCAATTTAGAAGGAGATGTCATAGAACCTATAGTATTTCATAGCGACGCAATTCCTGTGTTAATTCGTCAATGTGAGATAGCGAGGGATGCAGTAAAGAAGGAATAGTGCATCGGACAGGAGAAACTCGTGTCCCAAAAGAATATCCTGTCGTTTCCATTGAAACGTTACTCAATTTAGAAGGAGATGTCATAGAACCCATAGTATTTCATAGCGACGCAATTTCTGTGTTAATTCGTCAATGTGAGGGAGCGAGGGATGCAGTAAAGAAGGAATAAAGCATCGGAAAGGCCATAGTCGTATCCCAAAAGAGAATCCTGTTGTTTCCTTAAAATTGTTACTCTATTAAGAAGGAGATGTCATAGAACCCATAGTATTTCATAGCAACACAATTTCTGTGTTAATTCGTCAATGTGAGGGAGCGAGGGATGCGTTAAAGAAGGAATAGTGCATCGGACAGGAGAAACTCGTGTCTCAAAAGAACATCCAAACGCTTCCATAGAAACGTTACTCAATTTAGAATGAGATGTCATAGAACACATAGTATTTCATAGCGACGCAATTTCTGTGTTAATACGTCAATGTGAGGGAGCGAGGGAAGCGTTAAAGGAGGAATAGTGCATCGGACAGGAGAAACTCGTGCCCCAAAAGATTATCCTGTCGTTTCCATAGAAACGTTACTCTATTAAGAAGGAGATGTCATGGAAACCATAGTATTTCTTATCGACGCAATTTACTTGTTAATTAGTCAATATGAGGGAGCGAGGGATGCAGTAAAGGAGGAATAGTGCATCGGACAGGAGAAACTCGTGTCCCAAAAGAATATCCAGTCGTTTCCATAGAAACGTTACTCAATTTAGAAAGAGATGTCATAGAAAGCATAGTATTTCATAGCGACGCAATTTCTGTGTTAATACGTCAATGTGAGGGAGCGAGGGATGCAGTAAAGAAGGAATAGTGCATCGGAAAGGACATAGTCGTATCCCAGAAGAGAATCCTGTTGTTTCCTTAGAAACGTTACTCTATTAGGAATAAGATGTCATAAAACCCATAGTATTTCATAGCGACGCAATTTACTTGTTAATTAGTCAATGTGAGTTAGCGAGGGATGCAGTAAAGGAGGAATAGTGCATCGGAAAGGACATAGTCCTATCCCAAAAGAGAATCATGTTTTTGATGAGAATTATTACTCTATTAAGAAGGAGATGTCATAGAAATCATAGTATTTCATAGCGACACAATTTCTGTGTTAATTCGTCAATGTGAGGGAGCGAGGGATGCGTTAAAGAAGGAATAGTGCATTGGACAGGAGAAACTCGTGTCCGAAAAGAATATCCAGTCGTTTCCACAGAAACGTTACTTAATTTAGAATGAGATGTCATAGAACCCATAGTATTTCATAGCGACGCAATTTCTGTGTTAATTCGTCAATGTGAGGGAGCGAGGGATGCAGTAAAGAAGTAACAGTGCATCGGACAGGAGAAATTCGAGTCCCAAAAGAATATCCAGTCGTTTACATAGAAACGTTAATCAATTTAGAGGGAGATGCCAGAGAACCAGTAGTATTTCGTAGCGACTCAATTTCCTTGTTAATTAGTCAATGTGAGGGAGCGAGGGATGCAGTAAAGAAGGAATAGTGCATCGGACAGGAGAAACACGTGTCCCAAAAGAATATCCAGTCGTTTCCATAGAAAAGTTACTCAATTTAGAAGGAGATGTCACAGAACCCATAGTATTTCATAGCGACGCAATTTCTGTGTTAATTCGTCAATGTGAGGGAGCGAGGGATGCAGTAAAGAAGAAATAGTGCATCGGACAGGAGAAACTCGTATCCCAAAAGAATATCCTGTCGTTTCCATAGAAACGTTACTCAATTTAGAAGGAGATGTCATAGAACCCATAGTATTTCATAGCGACGCAATTTCTGTGTTAATTCGTCAATGTGAGGGGGCGAGGGATGCAGTAAAGAAGAAATAGTGCATCGGACAGGAGAAACTCGTATCCCAAAAGAATATCCTGTCGTTTCCATAGAAACGTTACTCAATTTAGAAGGAGATGTCATAGAACCCATAGTATTTCATAGGGACGCAATTTCTGGGTTAATTCGTCAATGTGAGGGGGCGAGGGGTGCAGTAAAGAAGGAATAGTGCACCGGACACGAGAAACTCGTGTCCCAAGAGAATATCCAGTCGTTTCCATAGAAACGTTACTCAATTTAGAAGGAGATGTCATAGAACCCACAGTATTTCATAGCGACGCGATTTCCTTGTTAATTAGTCAATGTAAGGGAGCGAGGGATGCAGTAAAGAAGGAATAGTGCATCGGACAGGAGAAACTCGTGTCCCAAAAGAATATCCAGCCGTTTCAATAGAAACGTTACTCAATTTAGAAGGAGATGTAATAGAACCCATAGTATTTCATAGCGACCCAATTTCTGTGTTAATTAGTCAATTTGAGGGAGCGAGGGATGCAGTAAAGAAGGAATAGTGCATCGGACAGGAGAGACTCTTGTCCCAAAAGAATATCCTGTCGTTTCCATAGAAACGTTACTCAATTTAGAAGGAGATGTCATAGAACCCATAGTATTTCATAGCGACGCAATTTCTGTGTTAATTCGTCAATGTGAGGGAACGAGGGTTGCAGAAAAGACGTAACAGTGCATCGGACAGGAGAAATTCGTGTCCCAAAAGAATATCCTGTCGTTTCCATAGAAACGTTACTCAATATAGAAGTGATGTCATAGAACCCATCGTATATCATAGCGACGAAATTTCCTTGTTAATTAGTCAATGTGAGGGAGCGAGGGATGCAGTAAAGAAATAATAGTGCATCGGACAGGAGTAACTCGTGTCCCAAAAGAATATCCAGTCGTTTCCATAGAAACGTTACGCAATTTAGAAGGAGATGTCATAGAACCCATAGTATCTCATAGCGACACAATTTCTGTGTTAATTCGTCAATGTGAGGGTGCGGGGAATGCAGTAAAGAAGGAATAGTGCATCGGACAGGAGAAACACGTGTCCCAAAATGATATCCTGTCGTTTCGATAGAAACGTTGCTCAATTTAGAAGGAGATGTCATAGAACACATAGTATTTCATAGCGACGCAATTTCCTTGTTAATTAGTCAATGTGAGGGAGCGATAGATGCGGTAAAGTAGGAATAGTGCATGGGACAGGAGAAACTCGTGTCCCAAAAGAATATCCAGTCGTTTCCATAGAAACGTTACACAATTTAGAAGGAGATGTCATAGAACCCATAGTATTTCATAGCGACGCAATTTCCGTGTTAATTCGTCAATGTGAGGGAGCGAGGGATGCAGTAAAGAAGGAATCGTGCATCGGACAGGAGAAACTCGTGTCCCAAAAGAATATCCTGTCGTTTCCATACAAACGTTACTCAATTTAGAAGGAGATGTCATAGAACCCATAGTATTTCATAGCGACACAATTTCTGTGTTAATTCGTCAATGTGAGGGAGCGAGGGATGCAGTAAAGAAGGAATAGTGCATCGGACGGGAGAAACTCGTGTCCCAAAAGAATATCCTGACGTTTCCATAGAAATTATACTCAATTTAGAAGGAGATGTCATAGAACCCATAGTATTTCATAGCGACGCAATTTCTGTGTTAATTCGTCAATGTGAGGGAGCGAGGGATGCAGTAAAGAAGGAATAGTGCATCGGACAGGAGAAACTCGTGTCCCAAAAGAATATCCTGGCGTTTCCATAGAAACGTTACTCAATTTAGAAGGAGATGTCATAGAACCCATAGTATTTCATAGCGACGCAATTTCCTTGTTAATTAGTCAATGTGAGGGAGCGATGGATGCAGTAAGGAGGGAATAGTGCAGCGGACAGGAGAAACTCGCGTCCCAAAAGAATATCCAGTCGTTTCCATAGAAATGTTACTCAATTTAGAAGGAGATGTCATAGAACCCATAGTATTTCATAGCGACGCAATTTCTGTGTTAATTCGTCGATGTGAGGGAGCGAGGGATGCAGTGAAGTAGGAATAGTGCATCGGACAGGAGAAACTTTTGTCTCAAAAGAATATCCTGTCGTTTCCATAGAAACGTTACTCAATTTACAAGGAGATGTCATAGAACCCATAGTATTTCATAGCGACGCAATTTCTGTGTTAATTCGTCAATGTGAGGGAGCGAGGGATGCAGTAAAGAAGGAATAGTGCATCGGACAGGAGAAACTCGTGTCCCAAAAGAATATCGTGACGTCTCCATAGAAATGATACTCAATTTAGAAGGAGATGTCAAAGAACCCATAGTACTTCATAGCGACGCAATTTCTGTGTTAATTCGTCAATGTGAGGGAGCGAGGGATGCAGTAAAGAAGGAATAGTGCATCGGAAAGTACATAGTCGTATCTCAAAAGAGATTCCTGTTGTTTCCTTAGAAACGTTACTCTATTAAGAACGAGATGTCATAGAACCCAAAGTATTTCATAGCGACGCAATTTACCTGTTAATTAGTCAATGTGAGGGAGCGAGATATGCAGTAAAGGAGGAATAGTGCATTGGACAGGAGAAACTCGTGTCCCAAAAGAATATCCAGTCGTTTCCATCGAAACGTTACTCAATGTAGAAGGAGATGTCATAGAACCCATAGTATTTCATAGCGACGTAATTTCTGTGTTAATTCGTCAGTGTGAGGGAGCGAGGGATGCAGTAAAGGAGGAATAGTGCATCGGACAGGAGAAACTCGTGTCCCAAAAGAATATCCAGTCGTTTCCATAGAAACGTTACTCAATTTAGAAGGAGATGTCATAGAACACATAGTATTTGATAGCGACGCAATTTCTGTGTTTATTCTTCAATGTGAGGGAGCGAGGGATGCAGTAAAGAAGGAATAGTGCATCGGACAGAAGAAACTCTTGTCCCAAAAGAATATCCTGTCGTTTCCATAGAAACGTTACTCAATTTAGAAGGAGATGTCATAGAACCCATAGTATTTCATATCGACGCAATTTACTTGTTAATTAGTCAATGTGAGGGAGCGAGGGATGCAGTAAAGGAGGAATAGTGCAACGGACAGGAGAAACTCGTGTCGCAAAAGAATATCCAGTGGTTTCCATAGAAACGTTACTCAATTTAGAAGGAGATGTCATAGAACCAATAGTAATTCATAGCGACGCAATTTCTGTGTTAATTCGTCAATGTGAGGGAGCGAGGGATGCAGTACAGAAGGAATAGTGCATCAGAAAGGATATAGTCGTATCCCAAAAGAGAATCCTATTGTTTCCTTAGAAACGTTACTCTATTAAGAAGGAAATGTCATAGAACCCATTGTATTTCATAGCGACGCAATTTCTGTGTTAATTCGTCAGTGTGAGGGCGCGAGGGATGCAGTAAAGAAGGAATAGTGCATTGGACAGGAGAAACTCGAGTCCCAAAAGAATATCTAGTCGTTTCCATAGAAAAGTTACTCAATTTAGAAGGAGATGTCATAGAACCAATAGTATTTCATAGCGACGCAATTTCTGTGTTAATTCGTCAATGTGAGGGAGCGAGTGATGCAGTAAAGAAGGAATAGTGCATCGGACAGGAGAAACTCGTGTCCCAAAGGAATATAATGTCGTTTCCATAGGAATGTTACTCAATTTAGAAGGAGATGTCATAGAACACATAGTATTTCATAGCGACGCAATTTCTGTGTTAATTCGTCAATGTGAGGGAGCGAGGGATGCAGTAAAGATGGAATAAAGCATCGGAAAGGACATAGTCGTATCCCAAAAGAGAATCCTGTTGTTTCCTTAGAATTGTTACTCTATTAAGAAGGAGATGTCATAGAACCCATAGTATTTCATAGCGACAAAATTTCTGTGTTAATTCTTCAATGTGAGGGTGCGAGTGATGCGTTAAAGAAGGAATAGAGCATCGGACAGGAGAATCTCTTGTCCCAAAAGAATATCCAATCGTTTCCGTAGAAACGTTACTCAATTTAGAATGAGATGTCATAGAACCCATAGTATTTCATAGCGACGCAATTTCTGTGTTAATTCGTCAATGTGAGGGAGCGAGGTTTGCAGAAAAGACGTAACAGTGAATCGGACAGGAGAAATTCGTGTCCCAAAAGAATATCCTGTCGTTTCCATAGAAACGTTACTCAATTTAGAAGGAGATGTCATAGAACCCATAGTATTTCATAGCGACGAAATTTCCTTGTTAATTAGTCAATGTGAGGGAGCGAGGGATGCAGTAAAGAAGGTATAGTGCATCAGACAGGAGTAACTCGTGTCCCAAAAGAATATCCAGTCGTTTCCATAGAAACGTTACTCAATTTAGAAGGAGATGTCATAGAACCAATAGTATTTCATAGCGCCACAATTTCTGTGTTAATTCGTCAACGTGAGGGAGCGAGAGATGCGTTAAAGGAGGAATAGTGCATCGGACAGGAGAAACTCGTGGCCCAAAAGAATATCCAGTCGTTTATATAGAAACGTTACTCAATTTAGAAGGAGATGTCATGGAACCCATAGTATTTCATAGCGACGCAATTTCTGTGTTAATTCGTCAATGTGAGGGAGCGAGGGATGCAGTAAAGAAGGAATAGTGCATCGGACAGGAGAAACTTGTGTCCCAAAAGAATATCCTGAAGTTTCCATAGAAACGTTACTCAATTTAGAAGGAGATGTCATAGAACCCATAGTATTTCATAGCGACGCAATACCCTTATTAATTTTTCAATGTGAGGGAGCGAGGGATGCAGTACAGCAGGAATAGTGCATCGGACAGGAGAAACTCGTGTCCCAAAAGAATATCCAGTCGTTTCCATAGAAACGTTACTCAATTTAGAAGGAGATGCCATAGAACCCATAGTATTTCATAGCGACGCAATTTCTGTGTTGATTCGTCAATGTGAGGGAGCGAGGGATGCAGTAAAGAAGGAATAGTGCATCAGACAGGAGAAACTCGTGTCCCAAAAGAATATTCTGAAGTTTCCGTAGAACGTTACTCAATTTAGAAGGAGATGTCATAGAACTTATAGTATTTCATAGCGACGCAATTCCTGTGTTAATTCGTCAATGTGAGATAGCGAGGGATGCAGTAAAGAAGGAATAGTGCATCGGACAGGAGAAACTCGTGTCCCAAAAGAATATCCTGTCGTTTCCATTGAAACGTTACTCAATTTAGAAGGAGATGTCATAGAACCCATAGTATTTCATAGCGACGCAATTTCTGTGTTAATTCGTCAATGTGAGGGAGCGAGGGATGCAGTAAAGAAGGAATAAAGCATCGGAAAGGCCATAGTCGTATCCCAAAAGAGAATCCTGTTGTTTCCTTAAAATTGTTACTCTATTAAGAAGGAGATGTCATAGAACCCATAGTATTTCATAGCAACACAATTTCTGTGTTAATTCGTCAATGTGAGGGAGCGAGGGATGCGTTAAAGAAGGAATAGTGCATCGGACAGGAGAAACTCGTGTCTCAAAAGAACATCCAAACGCTTCCATAGAAACGTTACTCAATTTAGAATGAGATGTCATAGAACACATAGTATTTCATAGCGACGCAATTTCTGTGTTAATACGTCAATGTGAGGGAGCGAGGGAAGCGTTAAAGGAGGAATAGTGCATCGGACAGGAGAAACTCGAGCCCCAAAAGATTATCCTGTCGTTTCCATAGAAACGTTACTCTATTAAGAAGGAGATGTCATAGAAACCATAGTATTTCTTGTCGACGCAATTTACTTGTTAATTAGTCAATATGAGGGAGCGAGGGATGCAGTAAAGGAGGAATAGTGCATCGGACAGGAGAAACTCGTGTCCCAAAAGAATATCCAGTCGTTTCCATAGAAACGTTACTCAATTTAGAAAGAGATGTCATAGAACCCATAGTATTTCATAGCGACGCAATTTCTGTGTTAATACGTCAATGTGAGGGAGCGAGGGATGCAGTAAAGAAGGAATAGTGCATCGGAAAGGACATAGTCGTATCCCAGAAGAGAATCCTGTTGTTTCCTTAGAAACGTTACTCTATTAGGAATAAGATGTCATAAAACCGATAGTATTTCATAGCGACGCAATTTACTTGTTAATTAGTCAATGTGAGTTAGCGAGGGATGCAGTAAAGGAGGAATAGTGCATCGGAAAGGACATAGTCCTATCCCAAAAGAGAATCATGTTTTTGATGAGAATTATTACTCTATTAAGAAGGAGATGTCATAGAAATCATAGTATTTCATAGCGACACAATTTCTGTGTTAATTCGTCAATGTGAGGGAGCGAGGGATGCGTTAAAGAAGGAATAGTGCATTGGACAGGAGAAACTCGTGTCCGAAAAGAATATCCAGTCGTTTCCACAGAAACGTTACTTAATTTAGAATGAGATGTCATAGAACCCATAGTATTTCATAGCGACGCAATTTCTGTGGTAATTCGTCAATGTGAGGGAGCGAGGGATGCAGTAAAGAAGTAACAGTGCATCGGACAGGAGAAATTCGAGTCCCAAAAGAATATCCAGTCGTTTCCATAGAAACGTTAATCAATTTAGAAGGAGATGCCAGAGAACCAGTAGTATTTCGTAGCGACTCAATTTCCTTGTTAATTAGTCAATGTGAGGGAGCGAGGGATGCAGTAAAGAAGGAATAGTGCATCGGACAGGAGAAACACGTGTCCCAAAAGAATATCCAGTCGTTTCCATAGAAAAGTTACTCAATTTAGAAGGAGATGTCACAGAACCCATAGTATTTCATAGCGACGCAATTTCTGTGTTAATTCGTCAATGTGAGGGAGCGAGGGATGCAGTAAAGAAGAAATAGTGCATCGGACAGGAGAAACTCGTATCCCAAAAGAATATCCTGTCGTTTCCATAGAAACGTTACTCAATTTAGAAGGAGATGTCATAGAACCCATAGTATTTCATAGCGACGCAATTTCTGTGTTAATTCGTCAATGTGAGGGGGCGAGGGATGCAGTAAAGAAGAAATAGTGCATCGGACAGGAGAAACTCGTATCCCAAAAGAATATCCTGTCGTTTCCATAGAAACGTTACTCAATTTAGAAGGAGATGTCATAGAACCCATAGTATTTCATAGCGACGCAATTTCTGTGTTAATTCGTCAATGTGAGGGGGCGAGGGGTGCAGTAAAGAAGGAATAGTGCACCGGACACGAGAAACTCGTGTCCCAAGAGAATATCCAGTCGTTTCCATAGAAACGTTACTCAATTTAGAAGGAGATGTCATAGAACCCACAGTATTTCATAGCGACGCAATTTCCTTGTTAATTAGTCAATGTAAGGGAGCGAGGGATGCAGTAAAGAAGGAATAGTGCATCGGACAGGAGAAACTCGTGTCCCAAAAGAATATCCAGCCGTTTCCATAGAAACGTTACTCAATTTAGAAGGAGATGTAATAGAACCCATAGTATCTCATAGCGACCCAATTTCTGTGTTAATTAGTCAATTTGAGGGAGCGAGGGATGCAGTAAAGAAGGAATAGTGCATCGGACAGGAGAGACTCTTGTCCCAAAAGAATATCCTGTCGTTTCCATAGAAACGTTACTCAATTTAGAAGGAGATGTCATAGAACCCATAGTATTTCATAGCGACGCAATTTCTGTGTTAATTCGTCAATGTGAGGGAAGGAGGGTTGCAGAAAAGACGTAACAGTGCATCGGACAGGAGAAATTCGTGTCCGAAAAGAATATCCTGTCGTTTCCATAGAAACGTTACTCAATATAGAAGGAGATGTCATAGAGCCCATCGTATATCATAGCGACGAAATTTCCTTGTTAATTAGTCAATGTGAGGGAGCGAGGGATGCAGTAAAGAAGGAATAGTGCATCGGACAGGAGTAACTCGTGTCCCAAAAGAATATCCAGTCGTTTCCATAGAAACGTTACTCAATTTAGAAGGAGATGTCATAGAACCCATAGTATCTCATAGCGACACAATTTCTGTGTTAATTCGTCAATGTGAGGGTGCGGGGAATGCAGTAAAGAAGGAATAGTGCATCGGACAGGAGAAACACGTGTCCCAAAATGATATCCTGTCGTTTCGATAGAAACGTTGCTCAATTTAGAAGGAGATGTCATAGAACACATAGTATTTCATAGCGAGGCAATTTCCTTGTTAATTAGTCAATGTGAGGGAGCGATAGATGCGGTAAAGTAGGAATAGTGCATGGGACAGGAGAAACTCGTGTCCCAAAAGAATATCCAGTCGTTTCCATAGAAACGTTACACAATTTAGAAGGAGATGTCATAGAACCCATAGTATTTCATAGCGACGCAATTTCCGTGTTAATTCGTCAATGTGAGGGAGCGAGGGATGCAGTAAAGAAGGAATCGTGCATCGGACAGGAGAAACTCGTGTCCCAAAAGAATATCCTGTCGTTTCCATAGAAACGTTACTCAATTTAGAAGGAGATGTCATAGAACCCATAGTATTTCATAGCGACACAATTTCTGTGTTAATTCGTCAATGTGAGGGAGCGAGGGATGCAGTAAAGAAGGAATAGTGCATCGGACAGGAGAAACTCGTGTCCCAAAAGAATATCCTGACGTTTCCATAGAAATTATACTCAATTTAGAAGGAGATGTCATAGAACCCATAGTATTTCATAGCGACGCAATTTCTGTGTTAATTCGTCAATGTGAGGGAGCGAGGGATGCAGTAAAGAAGGAATAGTGCATCGGACAGGAGAAACTCGTGTCCCAAAAGAATATCCTGGCGTTTCCATAGAAACGTTACTCAATTTAGAAGGAGATGTCATAGAACCCATAGTATTTCATAGCGACGCAATTTCCTTGTTAATTAGTCAATGTGAGGGAGCGATGGATGCAGTAAGGAGGGAATAGAGCAGCGGACAGGAGAAACTCGCGTCCCAAAAGAATATCCAGTCGTTTCCATAGAAATGTTACTCAATTTAGAAGGAGATGTCATAGAACCCATAGTATTTCATAGCGACGCAATTTCTGTGTTAATTCGTCGATGTGAGGGAGCGAGGGATGCAGTGAAGCAGGAATAGTGCATCGGACAGGAGAAACTCTTGTCTCAAAAGAATATCCTGTCGTTTCCATAGAAACGTTACTCAATTTACAAGGAGATGTCATAGAACCCATAGTATTTCATAGCGACGCAATTTCTGTGTTAATTCGTCAATGTGAGGGAGCGAGGGATGCAGTAAAGAAGGAATAGTGCATCGGACAGGAGAAACTCGTGTCCCAAAAGAATATCGTGACGTCTCCATAGAAATGATACTCAATTTAGAAGGAGATGTCAAAGAACCCATAGTACTTCATAGCGACGCAATTTCTGTGTTAATTCGTCAATGTGAGGGAGCGAGGGATGCAGTAAAGAAGGAATAGTGCATCGGAAAGTACATAGTCGTATCTCAAAAGAGATTCCTGTTGTTTCCTTAGAAACGTTACTCTATTAAGAACGAGATGTCATAGAACACAAAGAATTTCATAGCGACGCAATTTACCTGTTAATTAGTCAATGTGAGGGAGCGAGATATGCAGTAAAGGAGGAATAGTGCATTGGACAGGAGAAACTCGTGTCCCAAAAGAATATCCAGTCGTTTCCATCGAAACGTTACTCAATGTAGAAGGAGATGTCATAGAACCCATAGTATTTCATAGCGACGCAATTTCTGTGTTAATTCGTCAATGTGAGGGAGCGAGGGATGCAGTAAAGGAGGAATAGTGCATCGGACAGGAGAAACTCGTGTCCCAAAAGAATATCCAGTCGTTTCCATAGAAACGTTACTCAATTTAGAAGGAGATGTCATAGAACACATAGTATTTGATAGCGACGCAATTTCTGTGTTTATTCTTCAATGTGAGGGAGCGAGGGATGCAGTAAAGAAGGAATAGTGCATCGGACAGAAGAAACTCTTGTCCCAAAAGAATATCCTGTCGTTTCCATAGAAACGTTACTCAATTTAGAAGGAGATGTCATAGAACCCATAGTATTTCATAGCGACGCAATTTCTGTGTTAATTCGTCAATGTGAGGGAGCGAGGGATGCAGTAAAGAAGGAATAGTGCATCGGACAGGAGAAACTCGTTTCCCAAAAGAATATCGTGACAGTGCCATAGAAATGATACTCAATTTAGAAGGAGATTTCAAAGAAACCATAGTACTTCATAGCGACGCAATTTCTGTGTTAATTCGTCAATGTGAGGGAGCGAGGGATGCAGTAAAGAAGGAATAGTGCATCGGAAAGGACATAGTCGTATCTCAAAAGAGAATCCTGTTGATTCCTTAGAAACGTTACTCAATTTAGAAGGAGATGTCATAGAACACATAGTATTTCATAGCGACGCAATTTACTTGTTAATTAGTCAATTTGAGGGAGCGAGATATGCAGTAAAGGAGGAATAGTGCATTGGACAGGAGAAACTCGTGTCCCAAAAGAATATCCAGTCGTTTCCATCGAAACGTTTTTCAATGTAGAAGGAGATGTCATAGAACCCATAGTATTTCATAACGACGCAATTTCTGTGTTAATTCGTCAATGTGAGGGAACGAGGGATGCAGTAAAGCAGGAATAGTGCATCGGACAGGAGAAACTCGTGTCCCAAAAGAATATCCAGTCGTTTCCATAGAAACGTTACTCAATTTAGAAGGAGATGTCATAGAACACATAGTATTTCATAGCGACGCAATTTCTGTGTTTATTCGACAATGTGAGGGAGCGAGGGATGCAGTAAAGAAGGAATAGTGCATCGGACAGGAGAAACTCTTGTCCCAAAAGAATATCCTGTCGTTTCCATAGAAACGTTACTCAATTTAGAAGGAGATGTCATAGAACCCATAGTATTTCATAGCGACGCAATTTCTGTGTTAATTCGTCAATGTGAGGGAGCGAGGGATGCAGTAAAGAAGGAATAGTGCATCGGACAGGAGACACTCGTTTCCCAAAAGAATCGCGTGACGTTTCCATAGAAATGTTACTCAATTTGGAAGGAGATGTCATAGAACCCATAGTATTTCATAGCGACGCAATTTCTGTGTTAATTCGTCAATGTGAGGGAGATAGGGATGCAGTAAAGAAGGAATAGTGCATCGGAAAGGACATAGTCGTATCTCAAAAGAGAATCCTGTTGATTCCTTAGAAACGTTACTCAATTTAGAAGGAGATGTCATAGAACACATAGTATTTCATAGCGATGCAATTTCCTTGTTATTTAGTCAGTGTGAGGGAGCGAGGGATACAGTAACGAAGGAATAGTGCATCGGACAGGAGAAACTCGTGTCCCAAAAGAATATCCAATCGTTTCCATAGAAATGTTACTCAATTATAAGGAGATGTCATAGAACCCATAGTATTTCATAGCGACGCAATTTGTGTTAATTCGTCAATGTGAGGGAGCAAGGGATGCAGTAAAGAAGGAATAGTGCATCGGACAGGAGAAACTCGTGTCCCAAAAGAATATCCAGTCGTTTCCATCGAAACGTTACTCAATTTAGAAGGAGATGTCATAGAACCCATAGTATTTCATAGCGACGCAATTTGTGTGTTCATTCGTCAATGTCAGGAAGCGAGGGATGCATTAAAGAAGGAATAATGCATCGGACAGGAGAAACTCGTCTTCCAAAAGAATATCCTGTCGTTTCCATAGAAACGTTACTCAATTTAGAAGGAAATGTCATAGAAACCATAGTATTTCATAGCGACGCAATTTCTGTGTTAATTCGTCAATGTGAGGGAGCGAGGGATGCTGTAAAGAAGGAATAGTGCATCGGACAGGAGAAACTCGTGTCCCAAAAGAATATCGTGGCGTTTCCATAGAAACGTTACTCAATTTAGAAGGAGATGTCATAGAACCCATAGTATTTCATAGCGACGCAATTTCCTTGTTAATTAGTCAATGTGAGGGAGCGATGGATGCAGTAAGGAGGGAATAGTGCAGCGGACAGGAGAAACTCGTGTCCCAAAAGAATATCCAGTCGTTTCCATAGAAATGTTACTCAATTTAGAAGGAGATGTCATAGAACCCATAGTATTTCATAGCGACGCAATTTCTGTGTTAATTCGTCAATGTGAGGGAGCGAGGGATGCAGTAAAGAAGGAATAGTGCATCGGACAAGAGAAACTCTTGTCCCAAAAAAATATCCTGTCGTTTCCATAGAAACGTTACTCAATTTACAAGGAGATGTCATAGAACCCATGGTATTTCATAGCGACGCAATTTCTGTGTTAATTCGTCAATGTGAGGGAGCGAGGGATGCAGTAAAGAAGGAATAGTGCATCGGACAGGAGAAACTCGTGTCCCAAAAGAATATCGTGACGTTTCCATAGAAATATTACTCAATTTAGAAGGAGATGTCAAAGAACCCATAGTACTTCATAGCGACGCAATTTCTGTGTTAATTCGTCAATGTGAGGGAGCGAGGGATGCAGTAAAGAAGGAATAGTGCATCGTAAAGGACATAGTCGTATCTCAAAAGGGAATCATGTTGTTTCCTTAGAAACGTTACTCTATTAAGAAGGAGATGTCATAGAACCCAAAGTATTTCATAGCGACGCAATTTTCCTGTTAATTAGTCAATGTGAGGGAGCGAGATATGCCGTAAAGGAGGAATAGTGCATTGGACAGGAGAAACTCGTGTCCCAAAAGAATATCCAGTCGTTTCCATCGAAACGTTACTCAATGTAGAAGGAGATGTCATAGAACCCATAGTATTTCATAGCGACGCAATTTCTGTGTTATTTCGTCAATGTGAGGGAGCGAGGGATGCAGTAAAGGAGGAATAGTGCATCGGACAGGAGAAACTCGTGTCCCAAAAGAATATCCAGTCGTTTCCATAGAAACGTTACTCAATTTAGAAGGAGATGTCATAGAACACATAGTATTTGATAGCGACGCAATTTCTGTGTTTATTCTTCAATGTGAGGGAGCGAGGGATGCAGTAAAGAAGGAATAGTGCATCGGACAGAAGAAACTCTTGTCCCAAAAGAATATCCTGTCGTTTCCATAGAAACGTTACTCAATTTAGAAGGAGATGTCATAGAACCCATAGTATTTCATAGCGACGCAATTTCTGTGTTAATTCGTCAATGTGAGGGAGCGAGGGATGCAGTAAAGAAGGAATAGTGCATCGGACAGGAGAAACTCGTTTCCCAAAAGAATATCGTGACAGTGCCATAGAAATGATACTCAATTTAGAAGGAGATTTCAAAGAAACCATAGTACTTCATAGCGACGCAATTTCTGTGTTAATTCGTCAATGTGAGGGAGCGAGGGATGCAGTAAAGAAGGAATAGTGCATCGGAAAGGACATAGTCGTATCTCAAAAGAGAATCCTGTTGTTTCCTTAGAAACGTTACTCTATTAAGAAGGAGATGTCATAGAACCCAAAGTATTTCATAGCGACGCAATTTACTTGTTAATTAGTCAATTTGAGGGAGCGAGATATGCAGTAAAGGAGGAATAGTGCATTGGACAGGAGAAACTCGTGTCCCAAAAGAATATCCAGTCGTTTCCATCGAAACGTTTTTCAATGTAGAAGGAGATGTCATAGAACCCATAGTATTTCATAACGACGCAATTTCTGTGTTAATTCGTCAATGTGAGGGAACGAGGGATGCAGTAAAGCAGGAATAGTGCATCGGACAGGAGAAACTCGTGTCCCAAAAGAATATCCAGTCGTTTCCATAGAAACGTTACTCAATTTAGAAGGAGATGTCATAGAACACATAGTATTTCATAGCGACGCAATTTCTGTGTTTATTCGACAATGTGAGGGACCGAGGGATGCAGTAAAGAAGGAATAGTGCATCGGACAGGAGAAACTCTTGTCCCAAAAGAATATCCTGTCGTTTCCATAGAAACGTTACTCAATTTAGAAGGAGATGTCATAGAACCCATAGTATTTCATAGCGACGCAATTTCTGTGTTAATTCGTCAATGTGAGTGAGCGAGGGATGCAGTAAAGAAGGAATAGTGCATCGGACAGGAGACACTCGTTTCCCAAAAGAATCGCGTGACGTTTCCATAGAAATGTTACTCAATTTGGAAGGAGATGTCATAGAACCCATAGTATTTCATAGCGACGCAATTTCTGTGTTAATTCGTCAATGTGAGGGAGATAGGGATGCAGTAAAGAAGGAATAGTGCATCGGAAAGGACATAGTCGTATCTCAAAAGAGAATCCTGTTGATTCCTTAGAAACGTTACTCAATTTAGAAGGAGATGTCATAGAACACATAGTATTTCATAGCGATGCAATTTCCTTGTTATTTAGTCAGTGTGAGGGAGCGAGGGATGCAGTAACGAAGGAATAGTGCATCGGACAGGAGAAACTCGTGTCCCAAAAGAATATCCAATCGTTTCCATAGAAATGTTACTCAATTATAAGGAGATGTCATAGAACCCATAGTATTTCATAGCGACGCAATTTGTGTTAATTCGTCAATGTGAGGGAGCAAGGGATGCAGTAAAGAAGGAATAGTGCATCGGACAGGAGAAACTCGTGTCCCAAAAGAATATCCAGTCGTTTCCATCGAAACGTTACTCAATTTAGAAGGAGATGTCATAGAACCCATAGTATTTCATAGCGACGCAATTTGTGTGTTCATTCGTCAATGTCAGGAAGCGAGGGATGCATTAAAGAAGGAATAATGCATCGGACAGGAGAAACTCGTCTTCCAAAAGAATATCCTGTCGTTTCCATAGAAACGTTACTCAATTTAGAAGGAAATGTCATAGAAACCATAGTATTTCATAGCGACGCAATTTCTGTGTTAATTCGTCAATGTGAGGGAGCGAGGGATGCTGTAAAGAAGGAATAGTGCATCGGACAGGAGAAACTCGTGTCCCAAAAGAATATCGTGGCGTTTCCATAGAAACGTTACTCAATTTAGAAGGAGATGTCATAGAATCCATAGTATTTCATAGCGACGCAATTTCCTTGTTAATTAGTCAATGTGAGGGAGCGATGGATGCAGTAAGGAGGGAATAGTGCAGCGGACAGGAGAAACTCGTGTCCCAAAAGAATATCCAGTCGTTTCCATAGAAATGTTACTCAATTTAGAAGGAGATGTCATAGAACCCATAGTATTTCATAGCGACGCAATTTCTGTGTTAATTCGTCAATGTGAGGGAGCGAGGGATGCAGTAAAGAAGGAATAGTGCATCGGACAAGAGAAACTCTTGTCCCAAAAGAATATCCTGTCGTTTCCATAGAAACGTTACTCAATTTACAAGGAGATGTCATAGAACCCATGGTATTTCATAGCGACGCAATTTCTGTGTTAATTCGTCAAAGTGAGGGAGCGAGGGATGCAGTAAAGAAGGAATAGTGCATTGGACAGGAGAAACTCGTGTCCCAAAAGAATATCGTGACGTTTCCATAGAAATATTACTCAATTTAGAAGGAGATGTCAAAGAACCCATAGTACTTCATAGCGACGCAATTTCTGTGTTAATTCGTCAATGTGAGGGAGCGAGGGATGCAGTAAAGAAGGAATAGTGCATCGGAAAGGACATAGTCGTATCTCAAAAGGGAATCCTGTTGTTTCCTTAGAAACGTTACTCTATTAAGAAGGAGATGTCATAGAACCCAAAGTATTTCATAGCGACGCAATTTACCTGTTAATTAGTCAATGTGAGGGAGCGAGATATGCCGTAAAGGAGGAATAGTGCATTGGACAGGAGAAACTCGTGTCCCAAAAGAATATCCAGTCGTTTCCATCGAAACGTTACTCAATGTAGAAGGAGATGTCATAGAACCCATAGTATTTCATAGCGACGCAATTTCTGTGTTAATTCGTCAATGTGAGGGAGCGAGGGATGCAGTAAAGGAGGAATAGTGCATCGGACAGGAGAAACTCGTGTCCCAAAAGAATATCCAGTCGTTTCCATAGAAACGTTACTCAATTTAGAAGGAGATGACAAGAACACATAGAATTTGATAGCGACGCAATTTCTGTGTTTATTCTTCAATGTGAGGGAGCGAGGGATGCAGTAAAGAAGGAATAGTGCATCGGACGGAAGAAACTCTTGTCCCAAAAGAATATCCTGTCGTTTCCATAGAAACGTTACTCAATTTAGAAGGAGATGTCATAGAACCCATAGTATTTCATAGCGACGCAATTTCTGTGTTAATTCGTCAATGTGAGGGAGCGAGGGATGCAGTAAAGAAGGAATAGTGCATCGGACAGGAGAATCTCGTTTCCCAAAAGAATATCGTGACGGTGCCATAGAAATGATACTCAATTTAGAAGGAGATGTCAAAGAAACCATAGTACTTCATAGCGACGCAATTTCTGTGTTAATTCGTCAATGTGAGGGAGCGAGGGATGCAGTAAAGAAGGAATAGTGCATCGGAAAGGACATAGTCGTATCTCAAAAGAGAATCCTGTTGTTTCCTTAGAAACGTTACCCTATTAAGAAGGAGATGTCATAGAACCCAAAGTATTTCATAGCGACGCAATTTACTTGTTAAATCGTCAATTTGAGGGAGCGAGATATGCAGTAAAGGAGGAATAGTGCATTGGACAGGAGAAACTCGTGTCCCAAAAGAATATCCAGTCGTTTCCATCGAAACGGTTTTCAATGTAGAAGGAGATCTCATAGAACCCATAGTATTTCATAGCGACGCAATTTCTGTGTTAATTCGTCAATGTGAGGGAACGAGGGATGCAGTAAAGCAGGAATAGTGCATCGGACAGGGGAAACTCGTGTCCCAAAAGAATATCCAGTCGTTTCATTAGAAACGTTACTCAATGTAGAAGGAGATGTCATAGAACACATAGTATTTCATAGCGACACAATTTCTGTGTTTATTCGACAATGTGAGGGAGCGAGGGATGCAGTAAAGAAGGAATAGTGCATCGGACAGGAGAAACTCTTGTCCCAAAAGAATATCCTGTCGTTTCCATAGAAACGTTACTCAATTTAGAAGGAGATGTCATAGAACCCATAGTATTTCATAGCGACGCAATTTCTGTGTTAATTCGTCAATGTGAGGGAGCGAGGGATGCAGTAAAGAAGGAATAGTGCATCGGACAGGAGAAACTCGTTTCCCAAAAGAATCGCGTGACGTTTCCATAGAAATGTTACTCAATTTAGAAGGAGATGTCATAGAACCCATAGTATTTCATAGCGACGCAATTTCTGTGTTAATTCGTCAATATGAGGGAGCGAGGGATGCAGTAAAGAAGGAATAGTGCATCGGAAAGGAAATAGTCGTATCTCAAAAGAGAATCCTGTTGATTCCTTAGTAACGTTACTCTATTAAGAAGGAGATGTCATAGAACCCAAAGTATTTCATAGCGACGCAATTTACTTGTTAATTAGTCAATGTGAGGGAGCGAGATATGCAGTAAAGGTGGAATAGTGCATTGGACAGGAGAAACTCGTGTCCCAAAAGAATATCCAGTCGTTTCCATCGAACCGTTACTCAATGTAGAAGGAGATGTCATAGAACTCATAGTATTTCATAACGACGCAATTTCTGTGTTAATTCGTCAATGCGAGGGAGCGAGGGATGCAGTAAAGAAGGAACAGTGCATCGGACAGGAGAAACTCGTGTCCCAAAAGAATATCCAGTCGTTTCCATAGAAACGTTACTCAATTTAGAAGGAGATGCCATAGAACCCATAGTATTTCATTGCGACGCAATTTCCTTGTTAATTAGTCAATGTGAGGGAGGGAGGGATGCAGTAAAGAAGGAATAGTGCATCGGACAGGAGAAACTCGTATCCCAAAAGAATATCCAATCGTATCCATAGAAATGTTACTCAATTTAGAAGGAGATGTCATAGAACCCATAGTATTTCATAGCGACGCAATTTGTGTTAATTCGTCAATGTGAGGGAGCAAGGGATGCAGTATAGAAGGAATAGTGCATCGGACAGGAGAAACTCGTGTCCCAAAAGAATATCCAGTCGTTTCCATAGAAACGTTACTCAATTTAGAAGGAGATGTCATAGAACCCATAGTATATCATAGCGACGCAATTTCTGTGTTCATTCGTCAATGTGAGGGAGCGAGGGATGCATTAAAGAAGGAATGATGCATCGGACAGGAGAAACTCGTGTCCCAAAAGAATATCCTGTCGTTTCCATAGAAACGTTTCTATATTTAGAAGGAAATGTCATAGAAACCATAGTATTTCATAGCGACGCAATTTCTGTGTAAATTCTTCAATGTGAGGGAGCGAGGGATGCAGTAAAGAAGGAATAGTGCATCGGACAGGAGAAACTCGTGTCCCAAAAGAAAATCCAGTCGTTTCCATAGAAACGTTACTCAATTTAGAAGGAGATGTCGTAGAACACATAGTATTTCATAGCGACGCAATTTCTGTGTTAATTCGTCAATGTGAGGGAGCGAGGGTTGCAGTAAAGAAGGAATAGTGCATCGGACAGGAGAAACTCGTGTCCCAAAAGAATATCCAGTCGTTTCCATAGAAACGTTACTCAATTTAGAAGGAGATGTCATAGAACCCATAGTATTTCATAGCGACGCAATTTCTGTATTAATTCGTCTATGTGAGGGAGCGAGGGATGCAGTAAAGAAAGAATAGTGCATCGGAAAGGACATAGTCGTATCCCAAAAGAGAATCCTGTAGTTTCCTTAGAAACGTTACTCTATTAAGAAGGAGATGTCATAGAACCCATAGTATTTCATAGCGACGCAATTTACTTGTTAATTAGTCAATGTGAGGGAGCGAGGGATGCAGTAAAGGAGGAATAGTGCATTGGACAGGAGAAACTCGTGTCCCGAAAGAATATTCAGGCGTTTCCATCGAGACGTTACTCAATTTAGAAGGAGATGTCATAGAACCAATAGTATTTCATAGCTACGCGATTTCTGTGTTAATTCGTCAATGTGAGGGAGCGAGGGATGCAGTAAAGAAGGAACAGTGCATCGGACAGGAGAAACTCGTGTCCCAAAAGAAAATCCAGTCGTATCCATAGAAACGTTACTCAATTCAGAAGGGGATGTCATAGAACCCATAGTATTTCATAGCGACGCAATTTCCTTGTTAATTAGTCAATGTGAGAGAGCGAGGGATGCAGTAAAGAAGGAATAGTGCACCGGACAGAAGAAACTCGTGTCCCAAAAGAGTATCCAGTCGTATCCATAGAAACGTTACTCATTTTAGAAGGAGATGTCATAGAACACATAGTATCTCATAGCGACGCAATTTCTGTGTTAATTCGTCAATGTGAGGGAGCGAGGGATGCAGTAAAGTAGGAATAGTGCATCGGACAGGAGAAACTCGTGTCCCAAAAGAATATCCAGTCGTTTCCATAGAAACGTTACTCAATTTAGAAGGAGATGCCATAGAACCCATAGTATTTAATAGCGACTAATTTCTGTGTTAATTCGTCAATGTGAGGGAGCGAGGGATGCAGTAAAGAAGGAATAGTGCATCGGACAGGAGAAACTCGTGTCCCGAAAGAATATCCAGTCGTTTCCATAGAAACGTTACTCAATTTAGAAGGAGATGTCATAGAACCCATAGTATTTCATAGCGACGCAATTTCTGTGTTAATTCGTCAATGTGAGGGAGCGAGGGATGCAGTAAAGAAGGAATAGTGCATCGGACAGGAGAAACTCGTTTCCCAAAAGAATATCGTGACGGTGCCATAGAAATGATACTCAATTTAGAAGGAGATGTCAAAGAAACCATAGTATTTCATAGCGACGCAATTTCTGTGTTAATTCGTCAATGTGAGGGAGCGAGGGATGCAGTAAAGAAGGAATAGTGCATCGGAAAGGACATAGTCGTATCTCAAAAGAGAATCCTGTTGTTTCCTTAGAAACGTTACTCTATTAAGAAGGAGATGTCATAGAACCCAAAGTATTTCATAGCGACGCAATTTACTTGTTAATTAGTCAATTTGAGGGAGCGAGATATGCAGTAAAGGAGGAATAGTGCATTGGACAGGAGAAACTCGTGTCCCAAAAGAATATCCAGTCGTTTCCATCGAAACGTTTTTCAATGTAGAAGGAGATGTCATAGAACCCATACTATTTCATAACGACGCAATTTCTGTGTTAATTCGTCAATGTGAGGGAACGAGGGATGCAGTAAAGCAGGAATAGTGCATCGGACAGGAGAAACTTGTGTCCCAAAAGAATATCCAGTCGATTCCATAGAAACGTTACTCAATTTAGAAGGAGATGTCATAGAACAGATAGTATTTCATAGCGACGCAATTTCTGTGTTTATTAGACAATGTGAGGGAGCGAGGGATGCAGTAAAGAAGGAATAGTGCATCGGACAGGAGAAACTCTTGTCCCAAAAGAATATCCTGTCGTTTCCATAGAAACGTTACTCAATTTAGAAGGAGATGTCATAGAACCCATAGTATTTCATAGCGACGCAATTTCTGTGTTAATTCGTCAATGTGAGGGAGCGAGGGATGCAGTAAAGAAGGAATAGTGCATCGGACAGGAGAATCTCGTTTCCCAAAAGAATATCGTGACGGTGCCATAGAAATGATACTCAATTTAGAAGGAGATGTCAAAGAAACCATAGTACTTCATAGCGACGCAATTTCTGTGTTAATTCGTCAATGTGAGGGAGCGAGGGATGCAGTAAAGAAGGAATAGTGCATCGGAAAGGACATAGTCGTATCTCAAAAGAGAATCCTGTTGTTTCCTTAGAAACGTTACTCTATTAAGAAGGAGATGTCATAGAACCCAAAGTATTTCATAGCGACGCAATTTACTTGTTAAATCGTCAATTTGAGGGAGCGAGATATGCAGTAAAGGAGGAATAGTGCATTGGACAGGCGAAACTCGTGTCCCAAAAGAATATCCAGTCGTTTCCATCGAAACGGTTTTCAATGTAGAAGGAGATCTCATAGAACCCATAGTATTTCATAGCGACGCAATTTCTGTGTTAATTCGTCAATGTGAGGGAACGAGGGATGCAGTAAAGCAGGAATAGTGCATCGGACAGGGGAAACTCGTGTCCCAAAAGAATATCCAGTCGTTTCATTAGAAACGTTACTCAATGTAGAAGGAGATGTCATAGAACACATAGTATTTCATAGCGACACAATTTCTGTGTTTATTCGACAATGTGAGGGAGCGAGGGATGCAGTAAAGAAGGAATAGTGCATCGGACAGGAGAAACTCTTGTCCCAAAAGAATATCCTGTCGTTTCCATAGAAACGTTACTCAATTTAGAAGGAGATGTCATAGAACCCATAGTATTTCATAGCGACGCAATTTCTGTGTTAATTCGTCAATGTGAGGGAGCGAGGGATGCAGTAAAGAAGGAATAGTGCATCGGACAGGAGAAACTCGTTTCCCAAAAGAATCGCGTGACGTTTCCATAGAAATGTTACTCAATTTAGAAGGAGATGTCATAGAACCCATAGTATTTCATAGCGACGCAATTTCTGTGTTAATTCGTCAATATGAGGGAGCGAGGGATGCAGTAAAGAAGGAATAGTGCATCGGAAAGGAAATAGTCGTATCTCAAAAGAGAATCCTGTTGATTCCTTAGTAACGTTACTCTATTAAGAAGGAGATGTCATAGAACCCAAAGTATTTCATAGCGACGCAATTTACTTGTTAATTAGTCAATGTGAGGGAGCGAGATATGCAGTAAAGGTGGAATAGTGCATTGGACAGGAGAAACTCGTGTCCCAAAAGAATATCCAGTCGTTTCCATCGAAACGTTACTCAATGTAGAAGGAGATGTCATAGAACTCATAGTATTTCATAACGACGGAATTTCTGTGTTAATTCGTCAATGCGAGGGAGCGAGGGATGCAGTAAAGAAGGAACAGTGCATCGGACAGGAGAAACTCGTGTCCCAAAAGAATATCCAGTCGTTTCCATAGAAACGTTACTCAATTTAGAAGGAGATGCCATAGAACCCATAGTATTTCATTGCGACGCAATTTCCTTGTTAATTAGTCAATGTGAGGGAGCGAGGGATGCAGTAAAGAAGGAATAGTGCATCGGACAGGAGAAACTCGTATCCCAAAAGAATATCCAATCGTATCCATAGAAATGTTACTCAATTTAGAAGGAGATGTCATAGAACCCATAGTATTTCATAGCGACGCAATTTGTGTTAATTCGTCAATGTGAGGGAGCAAGGGATGCAGTATAGAAGGAATAGTGCATCGGACAGGAGAAACTCGTGTCCCAAAAGAATATCCAGTCGTTTCCATAGAAACGTTACTCAATTTAGAAGGAGATGTCATAGAACCCATAGTATATCATAGCGACGCAATTTCTGTGTTCATTCGTCAATGTGAGGGAGCGAGGGATGCATTAAAGAAGGAATGATGCATCGGACAGGAGAAACTCGTGTCCCAAAAGAATATCCTGTCGTTTCCATAGAAACGTTTCTATATTTAGAAGGAAATGTCATAGAAACCATAGTATTTCATAGCGACGCAATTTCTGTGTAAATTCTTCAATGTGAGGGAGCGAGGGATGCAGTAAAGAAGGAATAGTGCATCGGACAGGAGAAACTCGTGTCCCAAAAGAAAATCCAGTCGTTTCCATAGAAACGTTACTCAATTTAGAAGGAGATGTCGTAGAACACATAGTATTTCATAGCGACGCAATTTCTGTGTTAATTCGTCAATGTGAGGGAGCGAGGGTTGCAGTAAAGAAGGAATAGTGCATCGGACAGGAGAAACTCGTGTCCCAAAAGAATATCCAGTCGTTTCCATAGAAACGTTACTCAATTTAGAAGGAGATGTCATAGAACCCATAGTATTTCATAGCGACGCAATTTCTGTATTAATTCGTCTATGTGAGGGAGCGAGGGATGCAGTAAAGAAAGAATAGTGCATCGGAAAGGACATAGTCGTATCCCAAAAGAGAATCCTGTAGTTTCCTTAGAAACGTTACTCTATTAAGAAGGAGATGTCATAGAACCCATAGTATTTCATAGCGACGCAATTTACTTGTTAATTAGTCAATGTGAGGGAGCGAGGGATGCAGTAAAGGAGGAATAGTGCATTGGACAGGAGAAACTCGTGTCCCGAAAGAATATTCAGGCGTTTCCATCGAGACGTTACTCAATTTAGAAGGAGATGTCATAGAACCAATAGTATTTCATAGCTACGCGATTTCTGTGTTAATTCGTCAATGTGAGGGAGCGAGGGATGCAGTAAAGAAGGAACAGTGCATCGGACAGGAGAAACTCGTGTCCCAAAAGAAAATCCAGTCGTATCCATAGAAACGTTACTCAATTCAGAAGGGGATGTCATAGAACCCATAGTATTTCATAGCGACGCAATTTCCTTGTTAATTAGTCAATGTGAGAGAGCGAGGGATGCAGTAAAGAAGGAATAGTGCACCGGACAGAAGAAACTCGTGTCCCAAAAGAGTATCCAGTCGTATCCATAGAAACGTTACTCATTTTAGAAGGAGATGTCATAGAACACATAGTATCTCATAGCGACGCAATTTCTGTGTTAATTCGTCAATGTGAGGGAGCGAGGGATGCAGTAAAGTAGGAATAGTGCATCGGACAGGAGAAACTCGTGTCCCAAAAGAATATCCAGTCGTTTCCATAGAAACGTTACTCAATTTAGAAGGAGATGCCATAGAACCCATAGTATTTAATAGCGACTAATTTCTGTGTTAATTCGTCAATGTGAGGGAGCGAGGGATGCAGTAAAGAAGGAATAGTGCATCGGACAGGAGAAACTCGTGTCCCGAAAGAATATCCAGTCGTTTCCATAGAAACGTTACTCAATTTAGAAGGAGATGTCATAGAACCCATAGTATTTCATAGCGACGCAATTTCTGTGTTAATTCGTCAATGTGAGGGAGCGAGGGATGCAGTAAAGAAGGAATAGTGCATCGGACAGGAGAAACTCGTTTCCCAAAAGAATATCGTGACGGTGCCATAGAAATGATACTCAATTTAGAAGGAGATGTCAAAGAAACCATAGTATTTCATAGCGACGCAATTTCTGTGTTAATTCGTCAATGTGAGGGAGCGAGGGATGCAGTAAAGAAGGAATAGTGCATCGGAAAGGACATAGTCGTATCTCAAAAGAGAATCCTGTTGTTTCCTTAGAAACGTTACTCTATTAAGAAGGAGATGTCATAGAACCCAAAGTATTTCATAGCGACGCAATTTACTTGTTAATTAGTCAATTTGAGGGAGCGAGATATGCAGTAAAGGAGGAATAGTGCATTGGACAGGAGAAACTCGTGTCCCAAAAGAATATCCAGTCGTTTCCATCGAAACGTTTTTCAATGTAGAAGGAGATGTCATAGAACCCATACTATTTCATAACGACGCAATTTCTGTGTTAATTCGTCAATGTGAGGGAACGAGGGATGCAGTAAAGAAGGAATAGTGCATCGGACAGGAGAAACTCTTGTCCCAAAAGAATATCCTGTCGTTTCCATAGAAACGTTACTCAATTTAGAAGGAGATGTCATAGAACCCATAGTATTTCATAGCGACGCAATTTCTGTGTTAATTCGTCAATGTGAGGGAGCGAGGGATGCAGTAAAGAAGGAATAGTGCATCGGACAGGAGAAACTCGTTTCCCAAAAGAATCGCGTGACGTTTCCATAGAAATGTTACCCAATGTAGATGGAGATGTCATAGAACCCATAGTATTTCATAGCGACGCAATTTCTGTGTTAATTCGTCAATGTGAGGGAGCTAGGGATGCAGTAAAGAAGGAATAGTGCATCGGAAAGGACATAGTCGTATCTCAAAAGAGAATCCTGTTGATTCCTTAGAAACGTTACTCTATTAAGAAGGAGATGTCATAGAACCCAAAGTATTTCATAGCGACGCAATTTACTTGTTAATTAGTCAATGTGAGGGAGCGAGATATGCAGTAAAGGTGGAATAGTGCATTGGACAGGAGAAACTCGTGTCCCAAAAGAATATCCAGTCGTTTCCATCGATGTGTTCATTCGTCAATGTGAGGAGCGAGGGATGCATTAAAGAAGGAATGATGCATCGGACAGGAGAAACTCGTGTCCCAAAAGAATATCCTGTCGTTTCCATAGAAACGTTTCTCAATTTAGAAGGAAATGTCATAGAAACCATAGTAATTCACAGCGACGCAATTTCTGTGTAAATTCTTCAATGTGAGGGAGCGAGGGATGCAGTAAAGAAGGAATAGTGCATCGGACAGGAGAAACTCCTGTCCCAAAAGAATATCCAGTCGTTTCCATAGAAACGTTACTCAATTTAGAAGGAGATGTCATAGAACACATAGTATTTCATAGCGACGCAATTTCCTTGTTATTTAGTCAGTGTGAGGGAGCGAGGGATGCAGTAACGAAGGAATAGTGCATCGGACAGGAGAAACTCGTGTCCCAAAAGAATATCCAATCGTTTATATAGAAATGTTACTCAATTTAGAAGGAGATGTCATAGAACCCATAGTATTTCATAGCGACGCAATTTGTGTTAATTCGTCAATGTGAGGGAGCAAGGGATGCAGTAAAGAAGGAATAGTGCATCGGACAGGAGAAACTCGTGTCCCAAAAGAATATCCAGTCGTTTCCATCGAAACGTTACTCATTTTAGAAGGAGATGTCATAGAACCCATAGTATTTCATAGCGACGCAATTTCTGTGTTCATTCGTCAATGTCAGGAAGCGAGGGATGCATTAAAGAAGGAATAATGCATCGGACAGGAGAAACTCGTCTCCCAAAAGAATATCCTGTCGTTTCCATAGAAACGTTACTCAATTTAGAAGGAAATGTCATAGAAACCATAGTATTTCATAGCGACGCAATTTCTGTGTTAATTCGTCAATGTGAGGGAGCGAGGGATGCTGTAAAGAAGGAATAGTGCATCGGACAGGAGAAACTCATGTCCCAAAAGAATATCGTGGCGTTTCCATAGAAACGTTACTTAATTTAGAAGGAGATGTCATAGAACCCATAGTATTTCATAGCGACGCAATTTCCTTGTTAATTAGTCAATGTGAGGGAGCGATGGATGCAGTAAGGAGGGAATAGTGCAGCGGACAGGAGAAACTCGTGTCCCAAAAGAATATCCAGTCGTTTCCATCGAAACGTTACTCAATGTCGAAGTAGATGTCATAGAACTCATAGTATTTCATAACGACGCAATTTCTGTGTTAATTCGTCAATGTGAGGGAGCGAGGGATGCAGTAAAGAAGGAACAGTGCATCGGACAGGAGAAACTCGTGTCCCAAAAGAATATCCAGTCGTTTCCATAGAAACGTTACTCAATTTAGAAGGAGATGCTATAGAGCCCATAGTATTTCATTGCGACGCAATTTCCTTGTTAATTAGTCAATGTGAGGGAGCGAGGGATGCAGTAAAGAAGGGATAGTGCATCGGACAGGATAAAACTCGTATCCCAAAAGAATATCCAATCGTATCCATAGAAATGTTACTCAATTTAGAAGGAGATGTCATAGAACCCATAGTATTTCATAGCGACGCAATTTGTGTTAATTCGTCAATGTGAGGGAGCAAGGGATGCAGTAAAGAAGGAATAGTGCATCGGACAGGAGAAACTCGCGTCCCAAAAGAATATCCAGTCGTTTCCATAGAAACGTTACTCAATTTAGAAGGAGATGTCATAGAACCCATAGTATTTCATAGCGACGCAATTTCTGTGTTCATTCGTCAATGTGAGGGAGCGAGGGATGCATTAAAGGAGGAATGATGCATCGGACAGGAGAAACTCGTGTCCCAAAAGAATATCCTGTCGTTTCCATAGAAACGTTTCTATATTTAGAAGGAAATGTCATAGAAACCATAGCATTTCATAGCGACGCAATTTCTGTGTAAATTCTTCAATGTGAGGGAGCGAGGGATGCAGTAAAGAAGGAATAGTGCATCGGACAGGAGAAACTCGTGTCCCAAAAGAATATCCAGTCGTTTCCATAGAAACGTTACTCAATTTAGAAGGAGATGTCGTAGAACACATAGTATTTCATAGCGACGCAATTTCTGTGTTAATTCGTCTATGTGAGGGAGCGAGGGATGCAGTAAAGAAGGAATAGTGCATCGGACGGAAGAAACTCTTGTCCCAAAAGAATATCCAGTCGTTTCCATATAAACGTTACTCAATTTAGAAGGAGATGTCATAGAACCCATAGTATTTCATAGCGACGCAATTTCCTTGTTAATTAGTCAATGTGAGGGAACGAGGGATGCAGTAAAGAAGTAATAGTGCATCGGACAGGAGAAACTCGTGTCCTAAAAGAATATCCAATCGTTTCCATAGAAACGTTACTCAATTTAGAAGGAGATGTCATAGAACCCATAGTATTTCATAGCGACGCAATTTCTGTGTTAATTCGTCAATGTAAGGGAGCGAGGGATGCAGTAAAGAAGGAATAGTGCATCGGACAGGAGAAACTCGTGTCCCAAAAGAATATCCTGTCGTTTCCATAGAAACGTTACTCAATTTAGAAGGAGATGTCATAGAACCCATAGTATTTCATAGCGACGCAATTTCTGTATTAATTCGTCTATGTGAGGGAGCGAGGGATGCAGCAAAGAAAGAATAGTGCATCGGAAAGGACATAGTCGTATCCCAAAAGAGAATCCTGTAGTTTCCTTAGAAACGTTACTCTATTAAGAAGGAGATGTCATAGAACCCATAGTATTTCATAGCGACGCAATTTACTTGTTAATTAGTCAATGTGAGGGAGCGAGGGATGCAGTAAAGGAGGAATAGTGCATTGGACAGGAGAAACTCGTGTCCCGAAAGAATATTCAGGCGTTTCCATCGAGACGTTACTCAATTTAGAAGGAGATGTCATAGAACCAATAGTATTTCATAGCTACGCAATTTCTGTGTTAATTCGTCAATGTGAGGGAGCGAGGGATGCAGTAAAGAAGGAACAGTGCATCGGACAGGAGAAACTCGTGTCCCAAAAGAAAATCCAGTCGTATCCATAGAAACGTTACTCAATTCAGAAGGAGATGTCATAGAACCCATAGTATATCATAGCGACGCAATTTCCTTGTTAATTAGTTAATGTGAGAGAGCGAGGGATGCAGTAAAGAAGGAATAGTGCACCGGACAGAAGAAACTCGTGTCCCAAAAGAGTATCCAGTCGTATCCATAGAAACGTTACTCATTTTAGAAGGAGATGTCATAGAACACATAGTATCTCATAGCGACGCAATTTCTGTGTTAATTCGTCAATGTGAGGGAGCGAGGGATGCAGTAAAGAAGGAATAGTGCATCGGACAGGAGAAACTCGTGTCCCAAAAGAATATCCAGTCGTTTCCATAGAAACGTTACTCAATTTAGAAGGAGATGCCATAGAACCCATAGTATTTCATAGCGACTAATTTCTGTGTTAATTCGTCAATGTGAGGGAGCGAGGGATGCAGTAAAGAAGGAATAGTGCATCGGACAGGAGAAACTCGTGTCCCGAAAGAATATCCAGTCGTTTCCATAGAAACGTTACTCAATTTAGAAGGAGATGTCATAGAACCCATAGTATTTCATAGCGACGCAATTTCTGTGTTAATTCGTCAATGTGAGGGAGCGAGGGATGCAGTAAAGAAGGAATAGTGCATCGGACAGGAGAAACTCGTTTCCCAAAAGAATATCGTGCCGGTGCCATAGAAATGATACTCAATTTAGAAGGAGATGTCAAAGAAACCATAGTATTTCATAGCGACGCAATTTCTGTGTTAATTCGTCAATGTGAGGGAGCGAGGGATGCAGTAAAGAAGGAATAGTGCATCGGAAAGGACATAGTCGTATCTCAAAAGAGAATCCTGTTGTTTCCTTAGAAACGTTACTCTATTAAGAAGGAGATGTCATAGAACCCAAAGTATTTCATAGCGACGCAATTTACTTGTTAATTAGTCAATTTGAGGGAGCGAGATATGCAGTAAAGGAGGAATAGTGCATTGGACAGGAGAAACTCGTGTCCCAAAAGAATATCCAGTCGTTTCCATCGAAACGCTTTTCAATGTAGAAGGAGATGTCATAGAACCCATAGTATTTCATAACGACGCAATTTCTGTGTTAATTGGTCAATGTGAGGGAACGAGGGATGCAGTAAAGCAGGAATAGTATATCGGACCGGAGAAACTCGTGTCCCAAAAGAATATCCAGTCGATTCCATAGAAACGTTACTCAATTTAGAAGGAGATGTCATAGAACAGATAGTATTTCATAGCGACGCAATTTCTGTATTTATTCGACAATGTGAGGGAGCGAGGGATGCAGTAAAGAATTAATAGTGCATCGGACAGGAGAAACTCTTGTCCCAAAAGAATATCCTGTCGTTTCCATAGAAACGTTACTCAATTTAGAAGGAGATGTCATAGAACCCATAGTATTTCATAGCGACGCAATTTCTGTGTTAATTCGTCAATGTGAGGGAGCGAGGGATGCAGTAAAAAAGGAATAGTGCATCGGACAGGAGAAACTCGTTTCCCAAAAGAATCGCGTGACGTTTCCATAGAAATGTTACTCAATTTAGAAGGAGATGTCATAGAACCCATAGTATTTCATAGCGACGCAATTTCTGTGTTAATTCGTCAATGTGAGGGAGCTAGGGATGCAGTAAAGAAGGAATAGTGCATCGGAAAGGACATAGTCGTATCTCAAAAGAGAATCCTGTTGATTCCTTAGAAACGTTACTCTATTAAGAAGGAGATGTCATAGAACCCAAAGTATTTCATAGCGACGCAATTTACTTGTTAATTAGTCAATGTGAGGGAGCGAGATATGCAGTAAAGGTGGAATAGTGCATTGGACAGGAGAAACTCGTGTCCCAAAAGAATATCCAGTCGTTTCCATCGATGTGTTCATTCGTCAATGTGAGGAGCGAGGGATGCATTAAAGAAGGAATGATGCATCGGACAGGAGAAACTCGTGTCCCAAAAGAATATCCTGTCGTTTCCATAGAAACGTTTCTCAATTTAGAAGGAAATGGCATAGAAACTGTAGTAATTCATAGCGACGCAATTTCTGTGTAAATTCTTCAATGTGAGGGAGCGAGGGATGCAGTAAAGAAGGAATAGTGCATCGGACAGGAGAAACTCGTGTCCCAAAAGAATATCCAGTCGTTTCCATAGAAACGTTACTCAATTTAGAAGGAGATGTCATAGAACACATAGTATTTCATAGCGTCGCAATTTCCTTGTTATTTAGTCAGTGTGAGGGAGCGAGGGATGCAGTAACGAAGGAATAGTGCATCGGACAGGAGAAACTCGTGTCCCAAAAGAATATCCAATCGTTTCCATAGAAATGTTACTCAATTTAGAAGGAGATGTCATAGAACCCATAGTATTTCATAGCGACGCAATTTGTTTTAATTCGTCAATGTGAGGGAGCAAGGGATGCAGTAAAGAAGGAAAAGTGCATCGGACAGGAGAAACTCGTGTCCCAAAAGAATATCCAGTCGTTTCCATCGAAACGTTACTCAATTTAGAAGGAGATGTCATAGAACCCATAGTATTTCATAGCGACGCAATTTCTGTGTTCATTCGTCAATGTCAGGAAGCGAGGGATGCATTAAAGAAGGAATAATGCATCGGACAGGAGAAACTCGTCTCCCAAAAGAATATCCCGTCGTTTCCATAGAAACGTTACTCAATTTAGAAGGAAATGTCATAGAAACCATAGTATTTCATAGCGACGCAATTTCTGTGTTAATTCGTCAATGTGAGGGAGCGAGGGATGCTGTAAAGAAGGAATAGTGCATCGGACAGGAGAAACTCATGTCCCAAAAGAATATCGTGGCGTTTCCATAGAAACGTTACTTAATTTAGAAGGAGATGTCATAGAACCCATAGTATTTCATAGCGACGCAATTTCCTTGTTAATTAGTCAATGTGAGGGAGCGATGGATGCAGTAAGGAGGGAATAGTGCAGCGGACAGGAGAAACTCGTGTCCCAAAAGAATATCCAGTCGTTTCCATAGAAATGTTACTCAATTTAGAAGGAGATGTCATAGAACCCATAGTATTTCATAGCGACGCAATTTCTGTGTTAATTCGTCAATGTGAGGGAGCGAGGGATGCAGTAAAGAAGGAATAGTGCATCGGACAAGAGAAACTCTTGTCCCAAAAGAATATCCTGTCGTTTCCATAGAAACGTTACTCAATTTACAAGGAGATGTCATAGAACCCATAGTATTTCATAACGACGCAATTTCTGTGTTAATTCGTCAATGTGAGGGAGCGAGGGATGCAATAAAGAAGGAATAGTGCATCGGACAGGAGAAACTCGTGTCCCAAAAGAATATCGTGACGTTTCCATAGAAATGATACTCAATTTAGAAGGAGATGTCAAAGAACCCATAGTACTTCATAGCGACGCAATTTCTGTGTTAATTCGTCAATGTGAGGGAGCGAGGGATGCAGTAAAGAAGGAATAGTGCATCGGAAAGCACATAGTCGTATCTCAAAAGAGAATCCTGTTGTTTCCTTAGAAACGTTACTCTATTAAGAAGGAGATGTCATAGAACCCAAAGTATTTCATAGCGACGCAATTTACCTGTTAATTGGTCAATGTGAGGGAGCGAGATATGCCGTAAAGGACGAATAGTGCATTGGACAGGAGAAACTCGTGTCCCAAAAGAATATCCAGTCGTTTCCTTCGAAACGTTACTCAATGTAGAAGGAGATGTCATAGAACCCATAGTATTTCATAGCGACGCAATTTCTGTGTTAATTCGTCAATGTGAGGGAGCGAGGGATGCAGTAAAGGAGGAATAGTGCATCGGACAGGAGAAACTCGTGTCCCAAAAGAATATCCAGTCGTTTCCATAGAAACGTTACTCAATTTAGAAGGAGATGTCATAGAACACATAGTATTTGATAGCGACGCAATTTCTGTGTTTATTCTTCAATGTGAGGGAGCGAGGGATGCAGTAAAGAAGGAATAGTGCATCGGACAGAAGAAACTCTTGTCCCAAAAGAATATCCTGTCGTTTCCATAGAAATGTTACTCAATCTCGAAGGAGATGTCATAGAACCCATAGTATTTCATAGCGACGCAATTTCTGTGTTAATTCGTCAGTGTGAGGGAGCGAGGGATGCAGTAAAGAAGGAATAGTGCATCGGACAGGAGAATCTCGTTTCCCAAAAGAATATCGTGACGGTGCCATAGAAATGATACTCAATTTAGAAGGGGATGTCAAAGAAACCATAGTACTTCATAGCGACGCAATTTCTGTGTTAATTCGTCAATGTGAGGGAGCGAGGGATGCAGTAAAGAAGGAATAGTGCATCGGAAAGGACATAGTCGTATCTCAAAAGAGAATCCTGTTGTTTCCTTAGAAACGTTACTCTATTAAGAAGGAGATGTCATAGAACCCAAAGTATTTCATAGCGACGCAATTTACTTGTTAATTAGTCAATTTGAGGGAGCGAGATATGCAGTAAAGGAGGAATAGTGCATTGGACAGGAGAAACACGTGTCCCAAAAGAATATCCAGTCGTTTCCATCGAAACGTTTTTCAATGTAGAAGGAGATGTCATAGATCACATAGTATTTCATAGCGACGCAATTTCTGTGTTAATTCGTCAATGTGAGGGAACGAGGGATGCAGTAAAGCAGGAATAGTGCATCGGACAGGGGAAACTCGTGTCCCAAAAGAATATCCAGTCGTTTCCATAGAAACGTTACTCAATGTAGAAGGAGATGTCATAGAACACATAGTATTTCATAGCGACGCAATTTCTGTGTTTATTCGACAATGTGAGGGAGCGAGGGATGCAGTAAAGAAGGAATAGTGCATCGGACAGGAGAAACTCTTGTCCCAAAAGAATATCCTGTCGTTTCCATAGAAACGTTACTCAATTTAGAAGGAGATGTCATAGAACCCATAGTATTTCATAGCGACGCAATTTCTGTGTTAATTCGTCAATGTGAGGGAGCGAGGGATGCAGTAAAGAAGGAATAGTGCATCGGACAGGAGAAACTCGTTTCCCAAAAGAATCGCGTGACGTTTCCATAGAAATGTTACTCAATTTAGAAGGAGATGTCATAGAACCCATAGTATTTCATAGCGACGCAATTTCGGTGTTAATTCGTCAATATGAGGGAGCGAGGGATGCAGTAAAGAAGGAATAGTGCATCGGAAAGGAAAAAGTCGTATCTCAAAAGAGAATCCTGTTGATTCCTTAGTAACGTTACTCTATTAAGAAGGAGATGTCATAGAACCCAAAGTATTTCATAGCGACGCAATTTACTTGTTAATTAGTCAATGTGAGGGAGCGAGATATGCAGTAATGGTGGAATAGTGCATTGGACAGGAGAAACTCGTGTCCCAAAAGAATATCCAGTCGTTTCCATCGAAACGTTACTCAATGTAGAAGGAGATGTCATAGAACTCATAGTATTTCATAACGACGCAATTTCTGTGTTAATTCGTCAATGTGAGGGAGCGAGGGATGCAGTAAAGAAGGAACAGTGCATCGGACAGGAGAAACTCGTGTCCCAAAAGAATATCCAGTCGTTTCCATAGAAACGTTACTCAATTTAGAAGGAGATGCCATAGAACCCATAGTATTTCATTGCGACGCAATTTCCTTGTTAATTAGTCAATGTGAGGGAGCGAGGGATGCAGTAAAGAATGAATAGTGCATCGGACAGGAGAAACTCGTATCCCAAAAGAATATCCAATCGTTTCCATAGAAATGTTACTCAATTTAGAAGGAGATGTCATAGAACCCATAGTATTTCATAGCGACGCAATTTGTGTTAATTCGTCAATGTGAGGGAGCAAGGGATGCAGTAAAGAAGGAATAGTGCATCGGACAGGAGAAACTCGTGTCCCAAAAGAATATCCAGTCGTTTCCATAGAAACGTTACTCAATTTAGAAGGAGATGTCATAGAACCCATAGTATTTCATAGCGACGAAATTTCTGTGTTCATTCGTCAATGTGAGGGAGCGAGGGATGCATTAAAGACGGAATGGTGCATCGGACAGGAGAAGCTCGTGTCCCAAAAGAATATCCTGTCGTTTCCATAGAAACGTTTCTATATTTAGAAGGAAATGTCATAGAAACCATAGTATTTCATAGCGACGCAATTTCTGTGTAAATTCTTCAATGTGACGGAGCGAGGGATGCAGTAAAGAAGGAATAGTGCATCGGACAGGAGAAACTCGTGTCCCAAAAGAATATCCTGTCGTTTCCATAGAAACGTTACTCAATTTAGAAGGAGATGTCATAGAACACATAGTATTTCATAGCGACGCAATTTCTGTGTTAATTCGTCAATGTGAGGGAGCGAGGGATGCAGTAAAGAAGGAATAGTGCATCGGACAGGAGAAACTCGTGTCCCAAAAGAATATCCATTCGTTTCCATATAAACGTTACTCAATTTAGAAGGAGATGTCATAGAACCCATAGTATTTCATAGCGACGTAATTTCCTTGTTAATTAGTCAATGTGAGGGAACGAGGGATGCAGTAAAGAAGGAATAGTGCATCGGACAGGAGAAACTCGTGTCCTAAAAGAATATCCAATCGTTTCCATAGAAACGTTACTCAATTTAGAAGGAGATGTCATAGAACCCATAGTATTTCATAGCGACGCAATTTCTGTGTTAATTCGTCAATGTGAGGGAGCGAGGGATGCAGTAAAGAAGGAATAGTGCATCGGACAGGAGAAACTCGTGTCCCAAAAGAATATCCTGTCGTTTCCATAGAAACGTTACTCAATTTAGAAGGAGATGTCATAGAACCCATAGTATTTCTTAGCGACGCAATTTCTGTATTAATTCGTCTATGTGAGGGAGCGAGGGATGTAGTAAAGAAAGAATAGTGCATCGGAAAGGACATAGTCGTTTCCCAAAAGAGAATCCTGTAGTTTCCTTAGAAACGTTACTCTATTAAGAAGGAGATGTCATAGAACCCATAGTATTTCATAGCGACGCAATTTACTTGTTAATTAGTCAATGTGAGGGAGCGAGGGATGCAGTAAAGGAGGAATAGTGCATTGGACAGGAGAAACTCGTGTCCCGAAAGAATATTCAGGCGTTTCCATCGAGACGTTACTCAATTTAGAAGGAGATGTCATAGAACCAATAGTATTTCATAGCTACGCAATTTCTGTGTTAATTCGTCAATGTGAGGGAGCGAGGGATGCAGTAAAGAAGGAACAGTGCATCGGACAGGAGAAACTCGTGTCCCAAAAGAAAATCCAGTCGTATCCATAGAAACGTTACTCAATTCAGAAGGAGATTAATAGAACCCATAGTATTTCATAGCGACGCAATTTCCTTGTTAATTAGTCAATGTGAGAGTGCGAGGGATGCAGTAAAGAAGGAATAGTGCACCGGACAGAAGAAACTCTTGTCCCAAAAGAATATCCAGTCGTATCCATAGAAACGTTACTCATTTTAGAAGGAGATGTCATAGAACACATAGTATCTCATAGCGACGCAATTTTTGTGTTAATTCGTCAATGTGAGGGAGCGAGGGATGCAGTAAAGAAGGAATAGTGCATCGGACAGGAGAAACTCGTGTCCCAAAAGAATATCCAGTCGTTTCCATAGAAACGTTACTCAATTTAGAAGGAGATGCCATAGAAACCATAGTATTTCATAGCGACTAATTTCTGTGTTAATTCGTCAATGTGAGGGAGCGAGGGATGCAGTAAAGAAGGAATAGTGCATCGGACAGGAGAAACTCGTGTCCCGAAAGAATATCCAGTCGTTTCCATAGAAACGTTACTCAATTTAGAAGGAGATGTCATAGAACCCATAGTATTTCATAGCGACGCAATTTCCTTGTTAATTAGTCAATGTAAGGGAGCAAGGGATGCAGTAAAGAAGGGATAGTGCATCAGACAGGAGAAACTCGTGTCCCAAAAGAATAATCAGTCGTTTCCATAGAAACGTTACTCAATTTGGAAGGAGATGTCATAGAACCCATAGTATTTCAATAGCGACGCAATTTCTGTGTTAATTCGTCAATGTGAGGGTGCGAGGCATGCAGTAAAGAAGGAATAGTGAATCGGACAGGAGAAACTCGTGTCCCAAAAGAATATCCAGTCGTTTCCATAGAAACGTTACTCAATTTAGAAGGAGATGTCATAGAACCCATAGTATTTCATAGCGACGCAATTTCCTTGTTAATTGGTCAATGTGAGGGAGCGAGGGATGCAGTAAAGAAGGAATAGTGCATCGGACGGGAGAAACTCGTGTCCCAAAAGAATATCCAATCGTTTCCATAGAAACGTTACTCAATTTAGAAGGAGATGTCATAGAACCTATAGTATTTCATAGCGACGCAATTTCTGTGTTAATTCGTCAATGTGAAGGAGCGAGGGATGCATTAAAGAAGGAATAGTGCATCGGACAGGAGAAAGTCGTGTCCCAAAAGAATATCCTGTCGTTTCCATAGAAACGTTACTGAATTTGGAAGGAGATGTCATAGGACCCATAGTATTTCATAGCGACGCAATTTCTGTGTTAATTCGTCAATGTGAGGGAGCGAGGGATGCAGTAAAGAAGGAATAGTGCATCGGAAGGACATAGTCGTATCCCAAAAGAGAATCCTGTTGTTTCCTTATAAACGTTACTCTGTTAAGAAGGAGATGTCATAGAACCCATAGTATTTCATAGCGACACAATTTCTGTGTTAATTATTCAATGTGAGGGTTCGAGGGATGCAGTAAAGAAGGAATAGTGCATCGGACAGGAGAAACTCGTGTCCCAAAAGAATATCCAGATGTTTCCATAGAAACGTTACTCAATTTAGAAGGAGATGTTATAGAACACATAGTATTTCATAGCGACGCAATTTCTGTGTTAATTCGTCAATGTGAGGGAGCGAGGGATGCAGTAAAGAAGGAATAGTGCATCGGACAGGAGAAACTCGTGTCCCAAAAGAATATCCAGTCGTTTCCATAGAAACGTTACTCAATTTAGAAGGAGATGTCATAGAACCCATAGTATTTCATAGCGACGCAATTTCTGTGTTAATTCGTCAATGTGAGGGAGCGAGGGATGCAGTAAAGAAGGAATAGTGCATCGGAAAGGACATAGTCGTATCCCAAAAGAGAATCCTGTTGTTTCCTTAGAAACGTTACTCTATTAAGAAGGAGATGTCGTAGAACACATAGTATCTCATAGCGACGCAATTTCTGTGTTAATTCGTCAATGTGAGGGAGCGGGGGATGCAGTAAAGAAGGAATAGTGCATCGGACAGGAGAAACTCGTGTCCCAAAAAATATCCAGTCGTTTCCATAGAAACGTTACTCAATTTAGAAGGAGATGCCATAGAAATCATAGTATTTCATAGCGACCTATTTCTGTGTTAATTCGTCAACGTGAGGGAGCGAGGGATGCAGTAAAGAAGGAATAGTGCATCGGACAGGAGAAACTCGTGTCCCGAAAGAATATCCAGTCGTTTCCATAGAAACGTTACTCAATGTAGAAGGAGATGTCATAGAACCCAAAGTATTTCATAGCGACGCAATTTACTTGTTAATTAGTCAATGTGAGGGAGCGAGATATGCAGTAAAGGTGGAATAGTGCATTGGACAGGAGAAACTCGTGTCCCAAAAGAATATCCAGTCGTTTCCATCGAAACGTTACTCAATGTAGAAGGAGAAGTCATAGAACCCATAGTATTTCATAACGACGCAATTTGTGTGTTAATTCGTCAATGTGAGGGAGCGAGGGATGCAGTAAAGAAGGAACAGTGCATCGGACAGGAGAAACTCGTGTCCCAAAAGAATATCCAGTCGTTTCCATAGAAACGTTACTCAATTTAGAAGGAGATGCCATAGAACCCATAGTATTTCATTGCGACGCAATTTCCTTGTTAATTAGTCAATGTGAGGGAGCGAGGGATGCAGTAAAGAAGGAATAGTGCATCGGACAGGAGAAACTCGTATCCCAAAAGAATATCCAATCGTTTCCATAGAAATGTTACTCAATTTAGAAGGAGATGTCATAGAACCCATAGTATTTCATAGCGACGCAATTTGTGTTAATTCGTCAATGTGAGGGAGCAAGGGATGCAGTAAAGAAGGAATAGTGCATCGGACAGGAGAAACTCGTGTCCCAAAAGAATATCCAGTCGTTTCCATGGAAACGTTACTCAGTTTAGAAGGAGATGTCATAGAACCCATAGTATTTCATAGCGACGCAATTTCTGTGTTCATTCGTCAATGTGAGGGAGCGAGGGATGCATTAAAGAAGGAATGATGCATCGGACAGGTGAAACTCGTGTCCCAAAAGGATATCCTTTCGTTTCCATAGAAACGTTTCTCAATTTAGAAGGAAATGTCATAGAAACCATAGTATTTCATAGCGACGCAATTTCTGTGTAAATTCTTCAGTGTGAGGGAGCGAGGGATGCAGTAAAGAAGGAATAGTGCATCGGACAGGAGAAACTCGTTTCCCAAAAGAATATCCAGTCGTTTCCATAGAAACGTTACTCAATTTAGAGGGAGATGTCATAGAAACCATAGTATTTCATAGCGACGCAATTTCTGTACTAATTCGTCAATGTGAGGGAGCGAGGGATGCAGTAAAGAAAGAATAGTGCATCGGCAAGGACATAGTCGTATCCCAAAAGAGAATCCTGTAGTTTCCTTAGAAACGTTACTTTATTAAGAAGGAGATGTCATAGAACCCATAGTATTTCATAGCGACGCAATTTACTTGTTAATTAGTCAATGTGAGGGAGCGAGGGATGCAGTAAAGGAGGAATAGTGCATTGGACAGGAGAAACTCGTGTCCCAAAAGAATATTCAGGCGTTTCCATCGAAACGTTACTCAATTTAGAAGGAGATGTCATAGAACCAATAGTATTTCATAGCTACGCAATGTCTGTGTTAATTCGTTAATGTGAGGGAGCGAGGGATGCAGTAAAGAAGGAACAGTGCATCGGACAGGAGAAACTCGTGTCCCAAAAGAAAATCCAGTCGTATCCATAGAAACGTTACTCAATTCAGAAGGAGATGTCATAGAACCCATAGTATTTCATAGCGACGCAATTTCCTTGTTAATTAGTCAATGTGAGGGAGCGAGGGATGCAGTAAAGAAGGAATAGTGCACCGGACAGAAGAAACTCGTGTCCCAAAAGAATATCCAGTCGTATCCATAGAAACGTTACTCATTTTAGAAGGAGATGTCATAGAACACATAGTATCTCATAGCGACGCAATTTCTGTGTTAATTCTTAAATGTGAGGGAGCGAGGGATGCAGTAAAGAAGGAATAGTGCATCGGACAGGAGAAACTCGTGTCCCAAAAGAATATCCAGTCGATTCCATAGAAACGTTACTCAATTTAGAAGGAGATGTCATAGAACACATAGTATTTCATAGCGACGCAATTTCTGTGTTAATTAGTCAATGTGAGGGAGCGAGGGATGCAGTAAAGAAGGAATAGTGCATCGGACAGGAGAACCTCGTGTCCCAAAAGAATAATCAGTCGTTTCCATAGAAACGTTACTCAATTTGGAAGGAGATGTCATAGAACCCATAGTATTTCAATAGCGACGCAATTTCTGTGTTAATTCGTCAATGTGAGGGTGCGAGGGATGCAGTAATGAAGGAATAGTGAATCGGACAGGAGAAACTCGTGTCCCAAAAGAATATCCAGTCGTTTCCATAGAAACGTTACTCAATTTAGAAGGAGATGTCATAGAACCCATAGTATTTCATAGCGACGCAATTTCCTTGTTAATTGGTCAATGTGAGGGAGCGAGGGATGCAGTAAAGAAGGAATAGTGCATCGGACAGGAGAAACTCGTGTCCCAAAAGAATATCCAGTCGTTTCCATAGAAACGTTACTCAATTTAGAAGGAGATGTCATAGAACCTATAGTATTTCATAGCGACGCAATTTCTGTGTTAATTCGTCAATGTGAGGGAGCGAGGGATGCATTAAAGAAGGGATAGTGCATCGGACAGGAGAAAGTCGTGTCCCAAAAGAATATCCTGTCGTTTCCATAGAAACGTTACTCAATTTGGAAGGAGATGTCATAGAACCCATAGTATTTTATAGCGACGCAATTTCTGTGTTAATTCGTCAATGTGAGGGAGCGAGGGATGCAGTAAAGAATGAATAGTGCATCGGAAGGACATAGTCGTATCCCAAAAGAGAATCCTGTTGTTTCCTTAGAAACGTTACTCTATTAAGAAGGAGATGTCATAGAACCCATAGTATTTCATAGCGACACAATTTCTGTGTTAATTATTCAATGTGAGGGTTCGAGGGATGCAGTAAAGAAGGAATAGTGCATCGGACGGGAGAAACTCGTCTCCCAAAAGAATATCCAGATGTTTCCATAGAAACGTTACTCAATTTAGAAGGAGATGTTATAGAACCCATAGTATTTCATAGCGACGCATTTTCTGTTTTAATTCGTCAATGTGAGGGAGCGAGGGATGCAGTAAAGAAGGAATAGTTCATCGGACAGGAGAAACTCGTGTCCCAAAAGAATATCCAGTCGTTTCCATAGAAACGGTACTCAATTTAGAAGGAGAAGTCATAGAACCCATAGTATTTCATAGCGACGCAATTTCTGTGTTAATTCGTCAATGTGAGGGAGCGAGGGATGCAGTAAAGAAGGAATAGTGCATCGGAAAGGACATAGTCGTATCCCAAAAGAGAATCCTGTTGTTTCCTTAGAAACGTTACTCTATTAAGAAGGAGATGTATTAGAACCCATAGTATTTCATAGCGCCGCAATTTCTGGGTTAATTCGTCAATGTGAGGGAGCGAGGGATGCAGTAAAAAAGGAATAGTGCATCGGACAGGAGAAACTCGTGTCCCAAAAAAATATCCAGTCGTTTCCATAGAAACGTTACTCTATTAAGAAGGAGATGTCATAGAACCCATAGTATTTCATAGCGACGCAATTTCTATGTTAATTCGTCAATGTGAGGGAGCGAGGGATGCATTAAAGAAGGAATAGTGCATCGGACAGGAGAAACTCGTGTCCCAAAAGAATATCCAGTCGTTTCCATAGAAACGTTACTCAATTTAGAAGGAGATGTCATAGAACCAATAGTATTTCATAGCGACGCAATTTCTGTGTTAACTCGTCAATGTGAGGGAGCGACATATGCGTTAAAGGAGGAATAGTGCATCGGACAGGAGAAACTCGTGTCCCAAAAGAATTCCCAGTCGTTTCCATATAAACGTTACTCAATTCAGAAGGAGATGTCATAGAACCCATAGTATTTCATAGCGACGCAATTTCTGTGTTAATTCGTTAATGTGAGGGAGCGAGGGATGCAGTAAAGAAGGAATAGTGCATCGGACAGGAGAAACTCGTGTCCCAAAAGAACAGCTTGTCGTTTCCATAGAAACGTTACTCAATGTAGAAGGAGATGTCATAGAACCCATAGTATTTCATAGCGACGCAATTTCTGTGTTAATTCGTCAATGTGAGGGAGCGAGGGATGCAGTAAAGAAGGAATAGTGCATCGGAAAGGACGTAGTCGTATCCCAAAGGAGAATCCTGTTGTTTCCTTAGAAACGTTACACTATTAAGAAGGAGGTGTCATAGAACCTATAGTATTTCATAGCGACACAATATCTGTGTTAATTAGTCAATGTGAGGGAGCGAGGGATGCAGAAAAGAAGGAATAGTGCATCGGACAGGAGAAACTCGTGTCCCAAAAGAATATCCAGTCGCTTCCATAGAAACGTTACTCAATTTAGAAGGAGATGTTATAGAACCCGTAGTATTTCATAGCGACGCAATTTCTGTGTTAATTCGTCAATGTGAGGGAACGAGGGATGCAGTAAGGAAGGAATAGTGCATCGGACAGGAGAAACTCGTGTCCCAAAAGAATATCCAGTCGCTTCCATAGAAACGTTACTCAATTTAGATGGAGATATCTAAGAACCAATAGTATTTCATAGCGACGCAATTTCTGTGTTAATTCGTCAATGTGAGGGAGCGAGAGATGCGTTAAAGGAGGAATAGTGCATCGGACAGGAGATACTCGTGTCCCAAAAGAATATCCAGTCGTTTCCATAGAAACGTTACTCAATTTAGAAAGAGATGTCATAGAACGCATAGTTTTTCATAGCGACGCAATTTCTGTGTTAATTAGTCAATGTGAGGGAGCGAGGGATGCAGTAAAGAGGGAATGGTTCATCGGAAAGGACATAGTCGTATCCCAAAGGAGAATCCTGTTGTTTCCTTAGAAACGTTACTCTATTAAGAAGGAGAATGTATAGAACCCATAGTATTTCATAGCGACGCAATTTCAGTGTTAATTCGTCAAAGTGAGGGAGCGAGAGATGCGTTAAAGGAGGAATAGTGCATCGGTCAGTAGAAACTCGTGTCCCAAAAGAATATCCAGTCGTTTCCATAGAAACGTTACTCAATTTAGAAGGATGTGTCATAGAACGCATAGTATTTCATAGCGACGCAATTTCTGTGTTAATTAGTCAATGTGAGGGAGCGAGGGATGAAGTAAAGAAGGAATAGTGCATCGGATAGGACATAGTCGTATCCCAAAAGAGAATCCTGTTGTTTCATTAGAAACGTTACCCTATTAAGAAGAAGATGTCATAGAACCCATAGTATTTCATAGCGACGCAATTTCTGTGTTAATTCGTCAATGTGAGGGAGCGAGGGTTGCAGTAAAGAAGGAATAGTGCATCGGACAGGAGAAACTCGTGTCCCAAATGAATATCCAGTCGTTTCCATAGAAACGTTACTCAATTTAGAAGGAGATGTCATAGAACGCATAGTATTTCATAGCGACGCAATTTCTGTGTTAATTAGTCAATGTGAGGGAGCGAGGGATGCAGTAAACAAGGAATAGTGCATCGGAAAGGACATAGTCGTATCCCAAAAGAGAATCCGGTTGTTTCCTTAGAAACGTTACTCTATTAAGGAGGAGATATCATAGAACGCATAGTATTTCATAACGACGCAATTTCTGTGTTAATTAGTCAATGCGAGGGAGCGAAGGATGCAATAGAAAAGGAATAGTGCATCGGAAAGGACATAGTCGTATCCCAAAAGAGAATCCCGTTGTTTCTTTAGAAACTTTACTCAATTTAGAAGGAGATGTAATACAACCAATAGTATTTCATAGCGACGCAATTTCTCTGTTAATTCGTCAAAGTGAGGGAGCGAGAGATGCGTTAATGGAGGAATAGTGCATCGGACAGTAGAAACTCGTGTCCCAAAAGAATATCCTGTCGTATCCATAGAAACGTTACTCAATTTAGAAGGAGATGTCATAGAACCCATAGTATTTCATAGCGACGCAGTTTCTGTGTTAATTAGTCAATGTGAGGGAGCGAGGTATGCAGTAACGAAGGAATAGTGCATCGGACAGGAGAAACACGTGTCCCAAAAGAATATCCAGTCGTTTCCATAGAAACTTTACTCAATTTAGAAGGAGATGTCATAGAAACCATAGTATCTCATTGCGACGCAATTTCCTTGTTAATTAGTCAATGTGAGGGAGCGAGGGATGCGGAAAAGAAGGAATAGTGCATCGAAAAGGACATAGACGTATCCCAAAAGAGAATCCTGTTGTTTCCTTAGAAACGTTACTCTATTAAGAAGGAGATGTCATAGAAACCATAGTATTTCATAGCGACGCAATTTCTGTGTTAATTCGTCAATGTGAGGGGCCGAGGTATGCAGTAAAGAAGGAATAGTGCATCGGACAGGAGAAACTCGTGTCCCAAAAGAGTATCCAGTCGTTTCCATAGAAATGTTACTCAATTTAGAAGGAGATGTCATAGAACCAATAGTATTTCATAGCGACGCAATTTATGTGTTAATTCGCCAATGTGAGGGAGCGAGAGGTGCGTTAAAGGAGGAATAGTGCATTGGACAGGAGAAACTCGTGTCCCAAAAGAATATCCAGTCGTTTCCATAGAAACGTTACTCAATTTAGAAGGAGATGTCATAGAACGCCTAGTATTTCATAGCGACGCAATTTCTGTGTTAATTAGTCAATGTGAGAGAGCGAGGGATGCAGTAAGGAAGGAATAGTGCATCGGAAAGGACATAGTCGTATCCAAAAGGAGAATCCTGTTGTTTCCATAGAAACGTTACTCTATTAAGGAGGAGATGTCATAGAACCAATAGTATTTCATAGCGACGCAATTTCTGTGTTAATTCGTCAATGTTAGGGAGCGAGAGATGCGTTAAAGGAGGAATAGTGCATCGGACAGGAGAAACTCGTGTCCCAAAAGAATATCCAGTCGTTTATCATAGAAACGTTACTCAATTTAGAAGGGATGTCATAGAACGCATAGTATTTCATAGCGACGCAATGTCTGTGTTAATTAATCAATATGAGGGAGCGAGGGATGCAGTAAAGAAGGAATAGTGTATCGGAAAGGACATAGTCGTATCCCAAAAGAGATTCCTTTTGTTTCCTTAGAAACGTTACTCTATTAAGAAGGAGATGTCATGGAACCCATAGTATTTCATAGCGACGCAATTTCTGTGTTAATTCGTCAATGTGAGGGAGCGAGGGATGCAGTAAAGAAGGAATAGTGCATCGGACTGGAGAAACTCGTGTCCCAAAAGAATATCCAGTCGTTTCCATAGAAACGTTACTCAATTTAGAAGGAGATGTCATAGAACCAATAGTATTTCATAGCGACGCAATTTCTGTGTTAATTCGACAATGTGAGTTAGCGAGAGATGCGTTAAAGGAGGAATAGTGCATTGGACAGGAGAAACTCGTGTCCCAAAAGAATATCCAGTCGTTTCCATAGAAACGTTACTCAATTTAGAAGGAGATGTCACAGAACGCATAGTATTTCATAGCGACGCAATTTCTGTGTTAATTAGTCAATGTGAGGGAGCGATGGATGCAGTAAAGAAGGTATAGTGCATCGGAAAGGACATAGTCGTATCCCAAAAGAGTATCCTGTTGTTTCCTTAGAAACGTTACTCTGTTAAGGCGGAGATGTCATAGAACCAATAGTATTTCATAGCGACGCAATTTCTGTGTTAATTCGAAAATGTGAGGGAGCGAGGGATGCGGTAAAGGAGGAATAGTGCATCGGACAGGAGAAACTCCTGTCCCAAAAGTATATCCAGTTGTTTCCATAGAAACGTTACTCAATTTAGAAGGAGATGTCATAGAACGCATAGTATTTCATAGCGACGTAATTTCTGTGTTAATTCGTCAATGTGAGGGAGCGAGGGATGCAGTAAAGAAGAAATATTGCATCGGAAAGGACATTGTCGTATCCCAAAAGAGAATCCTGTTGTTTCCTTAGAAACGTTACTCTATTAAGAAGGAGATGTCATAGAACCCATAGTATTTAATAGCGACGCAATTTCTGTGTTAATTCGTCACTGTGAGGGAGCGAGAGATGCGTTAATGGAGGAATAGTGCATCGGACTGGGGAAGCTCATGTCCCAAAAGAATATCCAGTCGTTTCCATAGAAACGTTAGTCAATTTAGAAAGAGATGTCATAGAACCCATAGTATTTCATAGCGACGCAATTTCTGTGTTAATTCGTCAATGTGAGGGAGCGAGGGATGCAGTAAAGAAGGAATAGTGCATCGGAAAGGACATAGTCGTATCCCAAAAGAGAATCCTGTTGTTTCCTTAGAAACGTTACTCTTTTAAGAAGGAGATGTCATAGAACCAATAGTATTTCACAGCGACGCAATTTCTGTGTTATTTCGTCAATGTGAGGGAGCGAGAGATGCGTTTGAGGAGGAATAGTGCTTCGGACAGGAGAAACTCGTGTCCCAAAAGAATTTCCAGTCGTTTCCATAGAAACGTTACTCAATGTAGAAGGAGATGTCATAGAACGCATAGTATTTCATTGCGACGCAATTTCTGTGTTAATTAGTCAATGTGAGGGAGCGAGGGATGCAGTAAAGAAGGAATAGTGCATCGGAAAGGACATAGTCGTATCCCAAAAGAGAATCCTGTTGTTTCCTTAGAAACGTTACTCTATTAAGAAGGAGATGTCATAGAACCCATAGTATTTCATAGTGACGCAATTTCTGTGTTAATCCGTCAATGAGAGGGAGCGAGAGATGCGTTAAAGGAGGAATAGTGTATCGGACAGGAGAAACTCGTGTCCCAAAAGAATATCCTGTCGTATCCATAGAAACGTTACTCTATTTAGAAGGAGATGTTATAGAACCCATAGTATTTCATAGCGACGCAATTTCTGTGTTAATTCGTCAAAGTGAGGGAGCAAGGAAAGCAGTAAAGAAGGAATAGTGCATCGGAAAGGTCATAGTCGTATCCCAAAAGAGAATCCTGTTGTTTCCTTAGAAATGTTACTCTATTAAGAAGGAGATGTCATAGAACGCATAGTATTTCATAGCGACGCAAAGTCTGTGTTAATTCGTCAATGTGAGGGAGCGAGAGATGCGCTAATGGAGGAATAGTGCATCGGACAGGAGAAACTCGTGTCCCAAAAGAATATAGAGTCGTTGCCATAGAAACGTCACTCAATTTAGAAGGAGATGTCATAGAACCCACAGAATTTCATAGCGACGCAATTTCTGTGTTAATTCGTCAATGTGAGAGAGCGAGGGACGCAGTAAAGAAACAATAGTGCATCGGAAACGACATAGTCATATCCCAAAAGAGAATCCTGTTGTTTCCTTAGAAACGTTACTCTATTAAGAAGGAGAAGGTATAGAACCCATAGTATTTCATAGCGACCCAATTTTTGTGTTAATTCGTCAATGTGAGGGAGCGAGGGATGCAGTAAAGAAGGAATAGTGCATCGGACTGGAGAAACTTGTGTCCCAAAAGAATATCCAGTCGTTTCCATAGAAACGTTACTCAATTTAGAAGGAGATGTCATAGAACGCATAGTATTTCATAGCGACGTAATTTCTGTGTTAATTCGTCAATGTGAGGGAGCGAGGAATGCAGTAAAGAAGGAATAGTGCATCGGAATGGACGTAGTCGGATCCCAAAAGAGAATCCTGTTGTTTCCTTAGAAACGTTACTCTATTAAGAAGGAGATGTCATAGAACCCATAGTATTTAATAGCGACGCAATTTCTGTGTTAATTCGTCACTGTGAGGGAGCGAGAGATGCGTTAATGGAGGAATAGTGCATCGGACTGGGGAAGCTCGTGTCCCAAAAGAATATCCAGTCGTTTCCATAGAAACGTTAGTCAATTTAGAAAGAGATGTCATAGAACCCATAGTATTTCATAGCGACGCAATTTCTGTGTTAATTCGTCAATGTGAGGGAGCGAGGGATGCAGTAAAGAAGGAATAGTGCATCGGAAAGGACATAGTCGTATCCCAAAAGAGAATCCTGTTGTTTCCTTAGAAACGTTACTCTTTTAAGAAGGAGATGTCATAGAACCAATTGTATTTCACAGCGACGCAATTTCTGTGTTATTTCGTCAATGTGAGGGAGCGAGAGATGCGTTTGAGGAGGAATAGTGCTTCGGACAGGAGAAACTCGTGTCCCAAAAGAATTTCCAGTCGTTTCCATAGAAACGTTACTCAATTTAGAAGGAGATGTCATAGAACGCATAGTATTTCATTGCGACGCAATTTCTGTGTTAATTAGTCAATGTGAGGGAGCGAGGGATGCAGTAAAGAAGGAATAGTGCATCGGAAAGGACATAGTCGTATCCCAAAAGAGAATCCTGTTGTTTCCTTAGAAACGTTACTCTATTAAGAAGGAGATGTCATAGAACCCATAGTATTTCATAGTGACGCAATTTCTGTGTTAATCCGTCAATGAGAGGGAGCGAGAGATGCGTTAAAGGAGGAATAGTGTATCGGACAGGAGAAACTCGTGTCCCAAAAGAATATCCAGTCGTTTCCATAGAAACGTTACTCTATTTAGAAGGAGATGTTATAGAACCCATAGTATTTCATAGCGACGCAATTTCTGTGTTAATTCGTCAAAGTGAGGGAGCAAGGAAAGCAGTAAAGAAGGAATAGTGCATCGGAAAGGTCATAGTCGTATCCCAAAAGAGAATCCTGTTGTTTCCTTAGAAATGTTACTCTATTAAGAAGGAGATGTCATAGAACGCATAGTATTTCATAGCGACGCAAAGTCTGTGTTAATTCGTCAATGTGAGGGAGCGAGAGATGCGCTAATGGAGGAATAGTGCATCGGACAGGAGAAACTCGTGTCCCAAAAGAATATCCAGTCGTTGCCATAGAAACGTCACTCAATTTAGAAGGAGATGTCATAGAACCCACAGTATTTCATAGCGACGCAATTTCTGTGTTAATTCGTCAATGTGAGAGAGCGAGGGACGCAGTAAAGAAACAATAGTGCATCGGAAACGACATAGTCGTATCCCAAAAGAGAATCCTGTTGGTTCCTTAGAAACGTTACTCTATTAAGAAGGAGATGTCATAGAATCCATAGTATTTCATAGCAATGCAATTTATTGTGTTAATTCGTCAATGTGAGGGAGCGAGAGATGCGTTAATGGAGGAGTTTGCATCGGACAGGAGAAACTCGAGTCCCAAAAAATATCCAGTCGTTTCCATAGAAACGTTACTCAATTTGGAAGGAGTTTTCATAGAACCAATAGTATTTCATACCGACGCAATTTCTGTGTTAATTCGTCAGTGTGAGGGAGCGAGAGATGCGTTAAAAGAGGAATAGTGCATCGGATAGGAGAAACTCGTGTCCCAAAAAATATCCACTCGTTTCCATAGAAACATTACTCAATTTAGAAGGAGATGTCATAGAACGAATAGTATTTCATAACGACGCAATTTCTGTGTTAATTCGTCAATGTGAGGGAGCGAGGGTTGCAGTAAAGAAGGAATAGTGCATCGGACAGGAGAAACTCGTGTCCCAAAAGAATATCCAGTCGTTTCCATAGAAACGTTAATCAATTTAGAAGGAGATGTCATAGAACGCATAGTATTTCATAGCGACGCAATTTTCTGTGTTAATTAGTCAATGTGAGGGAGCGAGGGATGCAGTAAACAAGGAATAGTGCATCGGAAAGGACATAGTCGTATCCCAAAAGAGAATCCGGTTGTTTCCTTAGAAACGTTACTCTATTAAGAAGGAGATATCATAGAACGCATAGTATTTCATAGCGACGCAATTTCTGTGTTAATTAGTCAATGCGAGGGAGCGAAGGATGCAGTAGAAAAGGAATAGTCCATTGGAAAGGACATAGTCGTATCCCAAAAGAGAATCCCGTTGTTTCCTTAGAAACTTTACTCAATATAGAAGGAGATGTAATACAACCAATAGTATTTCATAGCGACGCAATTTCTGTGTTAATTCGTCAAAGTGAGGGAGCGAGAGATGCGTTAATGGAGGAATAGTGCATCGGACAGGAGAAACTCGTGTCCCAAAAGAATATCCTGTCGTATCCATAGAAACGTTACTCAATTTAGAAGGAGATGTCATAGAACCCATAGTATTTCATAGCGACGCAGTTTCTGTGTTAATTAGTCAATGTGAGGGAGCGAGGTATGCAGTAACGAAGGAATAGTGCATCGGACAGGAGAAACACGTGTCCCAAAAGAATATCCAATCGTTTCCATAGAAACGTTACTCAACTTAGAAGGAGATGTCATAAAAACCATAGTATCTCATTGCGACGCAATTTCCTTGTTAATTAGTCAATGTGAGGGAGCGAGGGATGCGGAAAAGAAGGAATAGTGCATCGAAAAGGACATAGACGTATCCCAAAAGAGAATCCTGTTGTTTCCTTAGAAACGTTACTCTATTAAGAAGGAGATGTCATAGAAACCATAGTATTTCATAGCGACGCAATTTCTGTGTTAATTCGTCAATGTGAGGGGCCGAGGGATGCAGTAAAGAAGGAATAGTGCATCGGACAGGAGGAACTCGTGTCCCAAAAGAATATCCAGTCGTTTCCATAGAAATGTTACTCAATTTAGAAGGAGATGTCATAGCACCAATAGTATTTCATAGCGACGCAATTTATGTGTTAATTCGTCAATGTGAGGGGCCGAAGGATGCAGTAAAGAAGGAATAGTGCATTGGACAGGAGAAACTCGTGTCCCAAAAGAATATCCAGTCGTTTCCATAGAAACGTTACTCAATTTAGAAGGAGATGTCATAGAACGCCTAGTATTTCATAGCGACCCAGGTTCTGTGTTAATTAGTCAATGTGAGAGAGCGAGGAATGCAGTAAAGAAGGAATAGTGCATCGGAAAGGACATAGTCGTATCCAAAAGGAGAATCCTGTTGTTTCCATAGAAACGTTACTCTATTAAGGATGAGATGTCATAGAACCAATAGTATTTCATAGCGACGCAATTTCTGTGTTAATTCGTCAATGTTAGGGAGCGAGAGTTGCGTTAAAGGAGGAATAGTGCATCGGACAGGAGAAACTCGTGTCCCAAAAGAATATCCAGTCGTTTATCATAGAAACGTTACTCAATTTAGAAGGGATGTCATAGAACGCATAGTATTTCATAGCGACGCAATTTCTGTGTTAATTAATCAATATGAGGGAGCGAGGGATGCAGTAAAGAAGGAATAGTGTATCGGAAAGGACATAGTCGTATCCCAAAAGAGAATCCTGTTGTTTCCTTAGAAACGTTACTCTATTAAGAAGGAGATGTCATAGAACCCATAGTATTTCATAGCGACGCAATTTCTGTGTTAATTCGTCAATGTGAGGGAGCGAGGGATGCAGTAAAGAAGGAATAGTGCATCGGACAGGAGAAACTCGTGTCCCAAAAGAATATCCAGTCGTTTCCATAGAAACGTTACTCAATTTAGAAGGAGATGTCATAGAACCAATAGTATTTCATAGCGACGAAATTTCTGTGTTAATTCGACAATGTGAGTTAGCGAGAGATGCGTTAAAGGAGGAATAGTGCATTGGACAGGAGAAACTCGTGCCCCAAAAGAATATCCAGTCGTTTCCATAGAAACGCTACTCAATTTAGAAGGAGATGTCATATAACACATAGTATTTCATAGCGACGCAATTTCTGTGTTAATTCGTCAATGTGAGGGAGCGAGTAATGCAGTAAAGGAGGAATAGTGCATCGGACAGGTGAAACTCGTGTCCCAAAAGAATATCCAGTCGTTTCCATAGAAACGTTACTCAATTTAGAAGGAGATGTCACAGAACGCATAGTATTTCATAGCGACGCAATTTCTGTGTTAATTAGTCAATGTGAGGGAGCGATGGATGCAGTAAAGAAGGAATAGTGCATCGGAAAGGACATAGTCGTATCCCAAAAGAGTATCCTGTTGTTTCCTTAGAAACGTTACTCTGTTAAGGCAGAGATGTCATAGAACCAATAGTATTTCATAGCGACGCAATTTCTGTGTTAATTCGACAATGTGAGGGAGCGAGGGATGCGGTAAAGGAGGAGTAGTGCATCGGACAGGAGAAACTCCTGTCCCAAAAGTATATCCAGTTGTTTCCATAGAAACGTTACTCAATTTAGAAGGAGATGTCATAGAACGCATAGTATTTCATAGCGACGTAATTTCTGTGTTAATTCGTCAATGTGAGGGAGCGAAGGATGCAGTAAAGAAGAAATATTGCATCGGAAAGGACATTGTCGTATCCCAAAAGAGAATCCTGTTGTTTCCTTAGAAACGTTACTCTATTAAGAAGGAGAAGGTATAGAACCCATAGTATTTCATAGCGACGCAATTTTTGTGTTAATTCGTCAATGTGAGGGAGCGAGGGATGCAGTAAAGAAGGAATAGTGCATCGGACTGGAGAAACTCGTGTCCCAAAACAATATCCAGTCGTTTCCATAGAAACGTTACTCAATTTAGAAGGAGATGTCATAGAACGCATAGTGTTTCATAGCGACGTAATTTCTGTGTTAATTCGTCAATGTGAGGGAGCGAGGAATGCAGTAAAGAAGGAATAGTGCATCGGAATGGACATAGTCGGATCCCAAAAGAGAATCCTGTTGTTTCCTTAGAAACGTTACTCTATTAAGAAGGAGATGTCATAGAACCCATAGTATTTAATAGCGACGCAATTTCTGTGTTAATTCGTCACTGTGAGGCAGCGAGAGATGCGTTAATGGAGGAATAGTGCATCGGACTGGGGAAGCTTGTGTAACAAAAGAATATCCAGTCGTTTCCATAGAAACGTTACTCAATTTAGAAAGAGATGTCATAGAACCCATAGTATTTCATAGCGACGCAATTTCTGTGTTAATTCGTCAATGTGAGGGAGCGAGGGATGCAGTAAAGAAGGAATAGTGCATCGGAAAGGACATAGTCGTATCCCAAAAGAGAATCCTGTTGTTTCCTTAGAAACGTTACTCTATTAAGAAGGAGATGTCATAGAACCAATAGTATTTCACAGCGACGCAATTTCTGTGTTATTTCGTCAATGTGAGGGAGCGAGAGATGAGTTTGAGGAGGAATAGTGCTTCGGACTGGAGAAACTCGTGTCCCAAAAGAATTTCCAGTCGTTTCCATAGAAACGTTACTCAATTTAGAAGGAGATGTCATAGAACGCATAGTACTTCATTGCGACGCAATTTCTGTGTTAATTAGTCAATGTGAGGGAGCGAGGGATGCAGTAAAGAAGGAATAGTGCATCGGAAAGGACATAGTCGTATCCCAAAAGAGAATCCTGTTGTTTCCTTAGAAACGTTACTCTATTAAGAAGGAGATGTCATAGAACCCATAGTATTTCATAGCGACGCAATTTCTGTGTTAATCCGTCAATGAGAGGGAGCGAGAGATGCGTTAAAGGAGGAATAGTGTATCGGACAGGAGAAACTCGTGTCCCAAAAGAATATCCAGTCGTTTCCATAGAAACATTACTCTATTTAGAAGGAGATGTTATAGAACCCATAGTATTTCATAGCGACGCAATTTCTGTGTTAATTCGTCAAAGTGAGGGAGCAAGGAAAGCAGTAAAGAAGGAATAGTGCATCGGATAGGTCATAGTCGTATCCCAAAAGAGAATCCTGTTGTTTCCTTAGAAATGTTACTCTATTAAGAAGGAGATGTCATAGAACGCATAGTATTTCATAGCGACACAAAGTCTGTGTTAATTCGTCAATGTGAGTGAGCGAGAGATGCGCTAAAGGAGGAATAGTGCATCGGACAGGAGAAACTCGTGTCCCAAAAGAATATCCAGTCGTTGCCATAGAAACGTCACTCAATTTAGAAGGAGATGTCATAGAACCCACAGTATTTCATAGCGACGCAATTTCTGTGTTAATTCGTCAATGTGAGAGAGCGAGGGACGCAGTAAAGAAACAATAGTGCATCGGAAACGACATAGTCGTATCCCAAAAGGGAATCCTGTTGGTTCCTTAGAAACGTTACTCTATTAAGGAGGAGATGTCATAGAATCCATAGTATTTCATAGCAATGCAATTTACTGTGTTAATTCGTCAATGTGAGGGAGCGAGAGATGCGATAAAGGAGGAGTAGTGCATCGGACAGGAGAAACTCGAGTCCCAAAAAATATCCAGTCGTTTCCATAGAAACGTTACTCAATTTGGAAGGAGATTTCATAGAACGAATAGTATTTCATAACGACGCAATTTCTGTGTTAATTCGTTAATGTGAGGGAGCGAGAGATGCATTAAAGGAGGAATAGTGCATCGGACAGGAGAAACTCGTGTCCCAAAGAATATCCAGTCGTTTTCGTAGAAACGTTCTTAAATTTAGAAGGAGATGTCATAGAACCCATAGTATTTCATAGCGACGCAATTTCTGTGTTAATTCGTCAATGTGAGGGAGCGAGGGATGCAGTAAAGATGGAATAGTGCATCACACTGGAGAAACTCGTGTCCCAAAAGATTATTTTGTCGTTTCCATAGAAACGTTACTCAATTTAGAAGGAGATGTCATAGAACCAATAGTATTTCATAGCGACGCAATTTCAGTGTTAATTCGTCAATGTGAGGGAGCGAGGGATGCAGTAAAGAAGGAATAGTGCATCGGAAAAGACATAGTCGTATTTCAAAAGAGAATCCTGTTATTTCCTTAGAAACGTAACTCTATTAAGAAGGAGATGTCATAGAGCCCATAGTATTTCATAGCGACACAATTTCTGTGTTAATTAGTCAATGTGAGGGAGCGAGGGATGCAGTAAAGAAGGAATAGTGCATCGGACAGGAGAAACTCGTGTCCGAATAGAATATCCAGTCGTTTCCATAGAAACGTTACTCAATTTAGGAGGAGATGTTATAGAACAAATAGTATTTCATAGCGACGCAATTTCTGTGTTAATTCGTCAATGTGAGTGAGCGATGGATGCAGTAAAGAAGGAATAGTGCATCGGAAAGGACATAGTCGTATCCCAAAAGAGAATCCTGTTGTTTCCTTAGAAACGTTACTCTATTAAGATGGAGATGTCATAGAACCCATAGTATTTCATAGCGACGCATTTTCTGTGTTAATTCGTCAATGTGAATGAGCGAGGGATGCAGTAAAGAAGGAATAGTGCATCGGACAGGTGAAACTCGTGTCCCGAAAGAATATCCAGTCGTTTCCATAGACACGTTACTCAATTTAGAAGGAGATGTCATAGAACCAATAGTATTTCATAGCGATGCAATTTCTGTGTTAATTCGTTAATGTGAGGGAGCGAGAGATGCATTAAAGGAGGAATAGTGCATCGGACAGGAGAAACTCGTGTCCCAAAATAATATCCAGTCGTTTCCATAGAAACATTACTCAATTTAGAAGGAGATGTCATAGAACGAATAGTATTTCATAACGACGCAATTTCTGTGTTAATTCGTCAATGTGAGGGAGCGAGGGATGCAGTAAAGAAGGAATAGTGCTTCGGTTAGGACATAGTCGTATCCCAAAAGATAATCCTGTTGTTTCCTTAGAAACGTTACTCTATTAAGAAGGAGATGTCATAGAACCCATAGTATTTCATAGCGACACAATTTCTGTGTTAATTAGTCAATGTGAGGGAGCGAGGGATGCAGTAAAGAAGGAATAGTGCATCGGACAGGAGAAACTCGTGTCCCAAAAGAATATCCAGTCGTTTCCATAGAAACGTTACTCAATTTAGGAGGAGACGTTATAGAACCCATAGTATTTCATAGCGACGCAATTTCTGTGTTAATTCGTCAATGTGAGGGAGCGAGGGATGCAGTAAAGAAGGAATAGTGCATCGGAAAGGACATAGTCGTATCCCAAAAGAGAATCCTGTTGTTTCCTTAGAAACGTTACTCTATTAAGAAGGAGATATCGTAGAACACATAGTATATCATAGCGACACAATTTCTGTGTTAATTACTCAATGTGAGGGAGGGATGGATGCAGTAAAGAAGGAATAGTGCATCGGACAGGAGAAACTCGTGTCCCAAAAGAATATCCAGTCGTTTCCATAGAAACGTTATTCAATTTAGTAGGAAATGTCATAGAACCCATAGTATTTTATAGCGACGCAATTTCTATGTTAATTCGTCAATGTGAGTGATCGAGAGATGTGTTAAAGGAGGAATAGTGCATCGGACAGGAGAAACTCGTGTCCCAAAAGAATATCCAGTCGTTTCCATTGAAACGTTACTCAATTTAGAAGGAGATGTCATAGAACGCTTAGTATTTCATAGCGACGCAATTTCTGTGTTAATTCGTCAGTGTGAGGGAGCGAGGGATGCAGTAAAGAAGGAATAGTGCATCGGAAGGGACATAGTCGTATCCCAAAAGAGAATCCTGTTGTTTCCTTAGAAACGTTACTCTATTAAGAAGGAGATGTCATAGAACACATAGTATGTCATAGCGACGCAATTTCAGTGTTAATTAGTCAATGTGAGGGAGCGAGGGATGCAGTAAAGAAGGAATAGTGCATCGGACTGGAGAAACTCGTGTTCCAAAAGAATATCCTGTCGTTTCCATAGAAACGTTACTCAATTTAGAAGGAGATGTCATAGAACCCATAGTATTTCATAGCGACGCAATTTCTGTGTTAATTCGTCAATGTGAGGGAGCGAGGGATGCAGTAAAGAAGGAATAGTGCATCGGAAAGGACATAGTCGTGTCCCAAAAGAGAATCCTGTTGTTTCCTTAGAAACGTTACTCTATTAAGATGGAGATGTCATAGATCCCATAGTATTTCATAGCGACACAATTTCTGTGTTATTTAGTCAATGTGCGGGAGCGAGAGATGCAGTAAAGAAGGAATAGTGTATCGCACAGGAGAAATTCGTGTCCCAAAAGAGTATCCAGTCGTTTCCATAGAAACGTTCCTCAATTTAGGAGGAGATGTCATAGACCCCATAGTATTTCATAGCGACGCAATTTCTGTGTTAATTCGTCAATGTGAGGGAGCGAGGGATGCAGTAAAGAAGGAATAGTGCATCGGAAAGGACATAGTCGTATCCCAAAAGAGAATCCTGTTGTTTCCGTAGAAACGTTACTCAATTAAGATGGAGATGTCATAGATCCCATAGTATTTCATAGCGACACAATTTCTGTGTTAATTAGTCAATGTGAGGGAGCGAGCGATGCAGTAAAGAAGGAATAGTGCATCGGACAGGAGAAACTCGTGTCCCAAAAGAATATCCAGTCGCTTCCATAGAAACGTTACTCAATTTAGAAGGAGATGCCATAGAACCCATAGTATTTCATAGCGACACAATATCTGTGTTAATTTGTCAATGTGAGGGAGCGAGGTATGCGTTAAAGGAGGAATAGTGCATCGGACAGGAGAAACTCGTGTCTCAAAAGAATATCCAGTCGTTTCCGTAGAAACGTTCTTAAATTTAGAAGGAGATGTCATAGAACCCATAGTATTTCATAGCGACGCAATTTCTGTGTTAATTCGTCAATGTGAGGGTGCGAGGGATGCAGTAAAGATGGAATAGTGCATCACACTGGAGAAAGTCTTGTCCCAAAAGATTATTTTGTCGTTTCCATAGAAACGTTACTCAATTTAGAAGGAGATGTCACAGAACTAATAGTATTTCATAGCGACGCAATTTCTGTGTTTATTCGTCAATGTGAGAGAGCGAGGGACGCAGTAAAGAAGGAATAGTGCATCGGAAAAGACATAGTCGTATTTCAAAAGAGAATGCTGTTATTTCCTTAGAAACGTTACTCTATTAAGAAGGAGATGTCATAGAACCCATAGTATTTCATAGCGACACAATTTCTGTGTTAATTAGTCAATGTGAGATAGCGAGGGATTCAGTAAAGAAGGAATAGTGCATCGGACAGGAGAAACTCGTGTCCCAAAAGAATATCCAGTCGTTTCCATAGAAACGTTACTCAATTTAGAAGGAGATGTCATAGAACGCATAGTATTTCATAGCGACAAATTTCTGTGTTAATTCGTCAATGTGAGGGAGCGAGGGTTGCAGTAAAGAAGGAATAGTGCATCGGAGAGGAGAAACTTGTGTCCCAAAAGAATATCCAGTCGTTTCCATAGAAACGTTACTCAATTTGGAAGGAGATGTCATAGAACCAATAATATTTCATAGCGACGCAATTTCTGTGTTAATTCGTCAATGTGAGAGAGCGAGGGATGCAGTAAAGAAGGAATTGTGCATCGGAAAGGACATAGTCGTATCCCAAAAGAGGATCCTGTTGTTCCCTTAGAAACGATACTCTATTAAGAAGGAGATGTCATAGAACCCATAGTATTTCATAGCGACACAATTTCTGTGTTAATTTGTCAATGTGAGGGAGCGATGGATGCGTTAAAGGAGGAATAGTGCATCGGACAGTAGAAACTCGTGTCCCAAAAGAATATCCAGTCGTTTCCATAGAAACGTTCCTCAATTTAGAAGGGGATGCCATAGAACCCATAGTATTTCATAGGGACGCAATTTCTATGTTAATTCGTCAATGTGAGGGATCGAGAGATGCGTTAAAGGAGGAATAGTGCATCGGACAGGAGAAACTCGTGTCCCAAAAGAATATCCAGTCGTTTCCATAGAAACGTTACTCAATTTAGAAGGAGATGTCATAGAAGGCTTAGTATTTCATAGCGACGCAATTTCTGTGTTAATTCGTCAATGTGAGGGAGCGAGGGATGCAGTAAAGAAGGAATAGTGCATCGGAAAGGACATAGTCGTATCCCAAAAGAGAATCCTGTTGTTTCCTTAGAAACGTTACTCTATTAAAAAGGAGATGTCATAGAAATTATAGTATTTCATAGCGACTCAATTTCTGTGTTAATTAGTCAATGTGAGGGAGCGAGGGATGCAGTAAAGAAGGAATAGTGCATCGGACAGGAGAAACTCGTGTCCCAAAAGAATATCCAGTCGTTTCCATAGAAACGTTCCTCAATTTAGAAGGAGATGTCATAGAACCCATAATATTTCATAGCGACACAATTTCTGTGTTAATTCGTCAATGTGAGGGAGCGAGGGATACAGTAAAGAAGGAATAGTGCATCGGACTGGAAAAACTCGTGTCCCAAAAGAATATCCAGTCGTTTCCATAGAAACGTTACTCAATTTAGAAGGAGTTGTCATAGAACCCATAGTATTTCATAGCGACGCAATTTCTGTGTTAATTCGTCAGTGTGAGGGAGCGAGGGATGCAGTAAAGAAGGAATAGTGCATCGGAAAGGATATGGCCGTATCCCAAAAGAGAATCCTGTTGTTTCCTTAGAAACGTTACTCTAATAAGAAGGAGATGTCAGAGAACCCATAATATCTCATAGCGACACAATTTCTGTGTTAATTAGTCAATGTGAAGGAGCGAGGGATGCAGTAAAGAAGGAATAGTGCATCGGACAGGAGAAACTCGTGTCCCAAAAGATTATCAAGTCGTTTCCATAGATACGTTACTCAATTTAGAAGGAGATGTCATAGAACTAATAATATTTCATAGCGACGCAATTTCTGTGTTAATTCGTCAATGTGAGGGAGCGAGGGATGCAGTAAAGAAGGAATAGTGCATCGGAAAGGGCATAGTCGTATCCCAAAAGAGAATCCTGTTTTTCCTTAGAAACGTTACTCTATTAAGAAGGAGATGTCATAGAACTCATAGTATTTCATAGCGACACAATATCTGTCTTAATTTGTCAATGTGAGGGAGCGAGGTATGCGTTAAAGGAGGAATAGTGCATCGGACAGGAGAAACTCGTGTCTCAAAAGAATATCCAGTCGTTTCCGTAGAAACGTTCTTAAATTTAGAAGGGGATGTCGTGGAACCCATAGTATTTCATAGCGACGCAATTTCTGTGTTAATTCGTCAATGTGAGGGAGCGAGGGATGCAGTAAAGAAGGAATAGTGCATCGGAAAGGACATAGTCGTATCCCAAAAGAGAATCCTGTTGTTTCCTTAGAAACGTTACTCTATTAAGAAGGAGATGTCATAGAACACATAGTATTTCATAGCGACTCAATTTCAGTGTTAATTAGTCAATGTGAGGGAGCGAGGGATGCAGTAAAGAAGGAATAGTGCATCGGACTGGAGAAACTCGTGTTCCAAAAGAATATCCTGTCGTTTCCATAGAAACGTTACTCAATTTTGAAGGAGATGTCATAGAACCCATAGTATTTCATAGCGACGCAATTTCTGTGTTAATTCGTCAATGTGAGGGAGCGAGGGATGCAGTAACGAAGGAATAGTGCATCGGAAAGGACATAGTCGTGTCCCAAAAGAGAATCCTGTTGTTTCCTTAGAGACGTTACTCTATTAAGATGGAGATGTCATAGATCCCATAGCATTTCATAGCGACACAATTTCTGTGTTAATTAGTCAATGTGCGGGAGCGAGAGATGCAGTAAAGAAGGAATAGTGTATCGGACAGGAGAAACTCGTGTCCCAAAAGAGTATCCAGTCGTTTCCATAGAAACGTTACTCAATTTAGAAGGAGATGTCATAGAACCCATAGTATTTCATAGCGACGCAATTTCTGTGTTAATTCGTCAATGTGAGGGAGCGAGGGATGCAGTAAAGAAGGAATAGTGCATCGGAAAGGGCATAGTCGTATCCCAAAAGAGAATCCTGTTTTTCCTTAGAAACGTTACTCTATTAAGAAGGAGATGTCATAGAACCCATAGTATTTCATAGCGACACAATATCTGTGTTAATTTGTCAATGTGAGGGAGCGAGGTATGCGTTAAAGGAGGAATAGTGCATCGGACAGGAGAAACTCGTGTCTCAAAAGAATATCCAGTCGTTTCCGTAGAAACGTTCTTAAATTTAGAAGGAGATGTCATAGAACCCATAGTATTTCATAGCGACGCAATTTCTGCGTTAATTCGTCAATGTGAGGGAGCGAGGGATGCAGTAAAGATGGAATAGTGCATCACACTGGAGAAACTCGTGTCCCAAAAGATTATTTTGTCGTTTCCATAGAAACGTTACTCAATTTAGAAGGAGATGTCTTAGAACCAATAGTATTTCATAGCGACGCAATTTCTGTGTTAATTCGTCAATGTGAGGGAGCGAGGGATGCAGTAAAGATGGAATAGTGCATCGGAAAAGACATAGTCGTATTTCAAAAGAGAATCCTGTTATTTCCTTAGAAACGTTACTCTATTAAGAAGGAGATGTCATAGAACCCATAGTATTTCATAGCGACACAATTTCTGTGTTAATTAGTCAATGTGAGATAGCGAGGGATTCAGTAAAGAAGGAATAGTGCATCGGACAGGAGAAACTCGTGTCCCAAAAGAATATCCAGTCGTTTCCATAGAAACGTTACTCAATTTAGAAGGAGATGTCATAGAACGCATAGTATTTCATAGCGACGCAATTTCTGTGTTAATTCGTCAATGTGAGGGAGCGAGGGATGCAGTAAAGAAGGAATAGTGCATCGGAGAGGAGAAACTTGTGTCCCAAAAGAATATCCAGTCGTTTCCATAGAAACGTTACTCAATTTGGAAGGAGATGTCATAGAACCAATAATATTTCATAGCGACGCAATTTCTGTGTTAATTCGTCAATGTGAGGGAGCGAGGGATGCAGTAAAGAAGGAATTGTGCATCGGAAAGGACATAGTCGTATCCCAAAAGAGAATCCTGTTGATTCCATAGAAACGTTACTCTATTAAGAAGGAGATGTCATAGAACCCATAGTATTTCATAGCGACACAATTTCTGTGTTAATTTGTCAATGTGAGGGAGCGATGGATGCGTTAAAGGAGGAATAGTGCATCGGACAGGAATAACTCGTGTCCCAAAAGAATATCCAGTCGTTTCCATAGAAACGTTACTCAATTTAGAAGGAGATGTCATAGAAGGCTTAGTATTTCATAGCGACGCAATTTCTGTGTTAATTCGTCAATGTGAGGGAGCGAGGGATGCAGTAAAGAAGGAATAGTGCATCGGAAAGGACATAGTCGTGTCCCAAAAGAGAATCCTGTTGTTTCCTTAGAAACGTTACTCTATTAAAAAGGAGATGTCATAGAACTTATAGTATTTCATAGCGACTCAATTTCTGTGTTAATTAGTCAATGTGAGGGAATGAGGGATGCAGTAAAGAATGAATAGTGCATCGGACTGGAGAAACTCGTGTCCCAAAAGAATATCCAGTCGTTTCCATAGAAACGTTCCTCAATTTAGAAGGAGTTGTCATAGAACCCATAATATTTCATAGCGACGCAATTTCTGTGTTAATTCGGCAATGTGAGGGAGCGAGGGATGCAGTAAAGAAGGAATAGTGCATCGGAAAGGACATAGTCGTGTCCCAAAAGAGAATCCTGTTGTTTCCTTAGAAACGTTACTCTATTAAGATGGAGATGTCATAGATCCCATAGTATTTCATAGCGACACAATTTCTGTGTTAATTAGTCAATGTGCGGGAGCGAGAGATGCAGTAAAGAAGGTATAGTGTATCGGACAGGAGAAACTCGTGTCCCAAAAGAGTATCCAGTCGTTTCCAAAGAAACGTTACTCAATTTAGAAGGAGATGTCATAGAACCCATAGTATTTCATAGCAACACAATTTCTGTGTTAATTAGCCAATGTGAGGGAGCGAGCGATGCAGTAATGAAGGAATAGTGCATCGGACAGGAGAAACTCGTGTCCCAAAAGAATATCCAATCGCTTCCATAGAAACGTTACTCAATTTAGAAGGAGATGTCATAGAACCCATAGTATTTAATAGCGACACAATATCTGTGTTAATTTGTCAATGTGAGGGAGCGAGGTATGCGTTAAAGGAGGAATAGTGCATCGGACAGGAGAAACTCGTGTCTCAAAAGAATATCCAGTCGTTTCCGTAGAAACGTTCTTAAATTTAGAAGGAGATGTCATAGAACCCATAGTATTTCATAGCGACGCAATTTCTGTGTTAATTAGTCAATGTGAGGGAGCGAGGGATGCAGTAAAGAAGGAATAGTGCATCGGACTGGAGAAACTCGTGTCCCAAAAGAATATCCAGTCGTTTCCATAGAAACGTTCCTCAATTTAGAAGGAGATGTCATAGAACCAATAATATTTCATAGCGACGCAATTTCTGTGTTAATTCGTCAATGTGAGGGAGCGAGGGATGCAGTAAAGAAGGAATAGTGCATCGGACTGTAAAAACTCGTGTCCCAAAAGAATATCCAGTCGTTTCCATAGAAACGTTACTCAATTTAGAAGGAGTTGTCATAGAACCCATAGTATTTCATAGCGACGCAATTTCTGTGTTAATTCGTCAGTGTGAGGGAGCGAGGGATGCAGTAAAGAAGGAATAGTGCATCGGAAAGGACATGGCCGTATCCCAAAAGAGAATCCTGTTGTTTCCTTAGAAACGTTACTCTAATAAGAAGGAGATGTCATAGAACCCATAATATCTCATAGCGACACAATTTCTGTGTTAATTAGTCAATGTGAAGGAGCGAGGGATGCAGTAAAGAAGGAATAGTGCATCGGACAGGAGAAACTCGTGTCCCAAAAGAATATCAAGTAGTTTCCATAGATACGTTACTCAATTTAGAAGGAGATGTCATAGAACTAATAATATTACATAGCGACGCAATTTCTGTGTTAATTCGTCAATGTGAGGGAGCGAGGGATGCAGTAAAGAAGGAATAGTGCATCGGAAAGGGCATAGTCGTATCCCAAAAGGGAACCTGTTTTTCCTTAGAAACGTTACTCTATTAAGAAGGAAATGTCATAGAACCCATAGTATTTCATAGCGACACAATATCTGTGTTAATTTGTCAATGTGAGGGAGCGAGGTATGCGTTAAAGGAGGAGTAGTGCATCGGACAGGAGAAACTCGTGTCTCAAAAGAATATCCAGTCGTTTCCGTAGAAACGTTCTTAAATTTAGAAGGAGATGTCATAGAACCCATAGTATTTCATAGCGACGCAATTTCTGTGTTAATTCGTCAATGTGAGGGAGCGAGGGATGCAGTAAAGATGGAATAGTGCATCACACTGGAGAAACTCGTGTCCCAAAAGATTATTTTGTCGTTTCCATAGAAACGTTACTCAATTTAGAAGGAGATGTCATAGAACCAATAGTATTTCATAGCGACGCAATTTCTGTGTTAATTCGTCAATGTGAGGGAGCGAGGGATGCAGTAAAGATGGAATAGTGCATCGGAAAAGACATAGTCGTATTTCAAAAGAGAATCCAGTTTTTTCCTTAGAAACGTTACTCTATTAAGAAGGAGATGTCATAGAACCCATAGTATTTCATAGCGACACAATTTCTGTGTTAATTAGTCAATGTGAGATAGCGAGGGATTCAGTAAAGAAGGAATAGTGCATCGGACAGGAGAAACTCGTGTCCCAAAAGAATATCCAGTCGTTTCCATAGAAACGTTACTCAATTTAGAAGGAGATGTCATAGAACGCATAGCATTTCATAGCGACGCAATTTCTGTGTTAATTCGTCAATGTAAGGGAGCGAGGGATGCAGTAAAGAAGGAATAGTGCATCGGAGAGGGGAAACTTGTGTCCCAAAAGAATATCCAATCGTTTCCATAGAAACGTTACTCAATTTGAAGGAGATGTCATAGAACCAATAATATTTCATAGCGATGCAATTTCTGTGTTAATTCGTCAATGTGAGGGAGCGAGGGATGCAGTAAAGAAGGAATAGTGCATCGGAAAGGACATAGTCGTGTCCCAAAAGAGAATCCTGTTGTTTCCTTAGAAACGTTACTCTATTAAGAAGGAGATGTCATAGAACCCATAGTATTTCATAGCGACACAATTTCTGTGTTAATTTGTCAATGTGAGGGAGCGATGGATGCGTTAAAGGAGGAATAGTGCATCGGACAGGAATAACTCGTGTCCCAAAAGAATATCCAGTCGTTTCCATAGAAACGTTACTCAATGTAGAAGGAGATGTCATAGAAGGCTTAGTATTTCATAGCGACGCAATTTCTGTGTTAATTCGTCAATGTGAGGGAGCGAGGGATGCAGTAAAGAAGGAATAGTGCATCGGAAAGGACATAGTCGTGTCCCAAAAGAGAATCCCGTTGTTTCCTTAGAAACGTTACTCTATTAAGATGGAGATGTCATAGATCCCATAGTATTTCATAGCGACACAATTTCTGTGTTAATTAGTCAATGTGCGGGAGCGAGAGATGCAGTAAAGAAGGTATAGTGTATCGGACAGGAGAAACTCGTGTCCCAAAAGAGTATCCAGTCGTTTCCATAGAAACGTTACTCAATTTAGAAGGAGATGTCATAGAACCCATAGTATTTCATAGCGACACAATTTCTGTGTTAATTAGCCAATGTGAGGGAGCGAGCGATGCAGTAATGAAGGAATAGTGCATCGGACAGGAGAAACTCGTGTCCCAAAAGAATATCCAATCGCTTCCATAGAAACGTTACTCAATTTAGAAGGAGATGTCATAGAACCCATAGTATTTCATAGCGACACAATATCTGTGTTAATTTGTCAATGTGAGGGAGCGAGGTATGCGTTAAAGGAGGAATAGTGCATCGGACAGGAGAAACTCGTGTCTCAAAAGAATATCCAGTCGTTTCCGTAGAAACGTTCTTAAATTTAGAAGGAGATGTCATAGAACCCATAGTATTTCATAGCGACGCAATTTCTGTGTTAATTAGTCAATGTGAGGGTGCGAGGGATGCAGCAAAGAAGGAATAGTGCATCGGACTGGAGAAACTCGTGTCCCAAAAGAATATCCAGTCGTTTCCATAGAAACGTTCCTCAATTTAGAAGGAGATGTCATAGAACCAATAATATTTCATAGCGACGCAATTTCTGTGTTAATTCGTCAATGTGAGGGAGCGAGGGATGCAGTAAAGAAGGAATAGTGCATCGGACTGTAAAAACTCGTGTCCCAAAAGAATATCCAGTCGTTTCCATAGAAACGTTACTCAATTTAGAAGGAGTTGTCATAGAACCCATAGTATTTCATAGCGACGCAATTTCTGTGTTAATTCGTCAGTGTGGGGGAGCGAGGGATGCAGTAAAGAAGGAATTGTGCATCGGAAAGGACATAGTCGTATCCCAAAAGAGAATCCTGTTGTTTCCTTAGAAACGTTACTCTATTAAGAAGGAGATGTCATAGAACCCATAGTATTTCATAGCGACACAATTTCTGTGTTAATTTGTCAATGTGAGGGAGCGATGGATGCGTTAAAGGAGGAATAGTGCATCGGACAGGAGAAACTCGTGTCCCAAAAGAATATCCAGTCGTTTCCATAGAAACGTTCCTCAATTTAGAAGGAGATGTCATAGAACCCATAATATTTCATAGCGACGCAATTTCTGTGTTAATTCGTCAATGTGAGGGAGCGAGGGATGCAGTAAAGAAGGAATAGTGCATCGGACTGGAAAAACTCGTGTCCCAAAAGAATATCCAGTCGTTTCCATAGAAACGTTACTCAATTTAGAAGGAGTTGTCATAGAACCCATAGTATTTCATAGCGACGCAATTTCTGTGTTAATTCGTCAGTGTGAGGGAGCGAGGGATGCAGTAAAGAAGGAATAGTGCATCGGAAAGGACATGGCCGTATCCCAAAAGAGAATCCTGTTGTTACCTTACAAACGTTACTCTAATAAGAAGGAGATGTCATAGAACCCATAATATTTCATAGCGACACAATTTCTGTGTTAATTAGTCAATGTGAAGGAGCGAGGGATGCAGTAAAGAAGGAATAGTGCATCGGACAGGAGAAACTCGTGTCCCAAAAGAATAACCAGTCGTTTCCATAGAAACGTTACTCAATTTAGAAGGAGATGTCATAGAACCCATAGTATTTCATAGCGACGCAAGTTCTGAGTTAATTCGTCAATGTGAGGGAGCGAGGGATGCCGTAAAGAAGGTATAGTGCATCGGAAAGGACATAGTCGTATCCCAAAAGAGAATCCTGTTGTTTCCTTAGAAACGTTACTCTATTAAGAAGGAGATGTCTTAGAACACATAGTATTTCATAGCGACGCAATTTCTATGTTAATTCGTCTATGTGAGGGATCGAGAGATGCGTTAAAGGTGGAATAGTTCTCGGACAGGACAAACTCGTGTCCCAAAAGAATATCCAGTCGTTTCCATAGAAACGTTACTCAATTTAGGAGATGTCATAGAACGCTTAGTATTTCATAGCGACGCAATTTCTGTGTTAATTCGTCAATGTGAGGGAGCGAGGGATGCAGTAAAGAAGGAATAGTGCATCGGAAAGGACATAGTCGTATCATAAAAGAGAATCCTGTTGTTTCCTTAGAAACGTTACTCTATTAAGAAGGAGATGTCATAGCACCCATAGTATTTCATAGCGACACAATTTCGGTGTTAATTAGTCAATGTGAGGGAGCGTGGGTTGCAGTAAAGAAGGAATAGTGCATCAGACAGGAGAAACTCGTGTCCCAAAAGAATATCCAGTCGTTTCCATAGAAACGTTACTCAATTTAGATGGAGATGTCATAGAACCCATAGTATTTCATAGCGACACAATTTCTGTGTTAATTCGTCAATGTAAGGGAGCGAGGGATGCAGTAAAGAAGGAATAGTGCATCGGACAGGAGAAACTCGTGTCCCAAAAGAATTTCCAGTCGTTTCCAAAGAAACGTTACTCAATTTAGAAGGAGATGTCATAGAACGCATAGTATTTCATTGCGACGCAGTTTCTGTGTTAATTAGTCAATGCGAGGGACCGAGGTATGCAGTAAAGAAGGAATAGTTCATCGGAAAGGACATAGTCGTATCCCAAAAGAGAATCCTGTTGTTTCCTTATAAATGTTACTCTATTAAGAAGGAGATGTCATAGAACGCATAGTATTTCATAGCGACGCAATTTATTGTGTTAATTCGTCAATGTGAGGGAGCGAGAGATGCGTTAAAGGAGGAGTAGTGCAGAAACTCGTGTCCCAAAAAATATCCAGTCGTTTCCATAGAAACGATACTCAATTTAGAAGGAGATGCCATAGAACCCATAGTATTTCATAGGGACGCAATTTCTATGTTATTTCGTCAATGTGAGGGATCGAGAGATAAGTTAAAGGAGGAATAGTGCATCGGACAGGAGAAACTCGTGCCCCAAACGAATATCCAGTCGTTTCCATAGAAACGTTACTCAATTTAGAAGGAGATGTCATAGAAGGCTTAGTATTTCATAGCGACGCAATTTCTATGTTAATTCGTCAATGTGAGGGAGCGAGGGATGCAGTAAAGAAGGAATAGTGCATCGGAAAGGACATAGTCGTATCCCAAAAGAGAATCCTTTTGTTTCCTTAGAAACGTAACTCTATTAAAAAGGAGATGTCATAGAACTTATAGTATTTCATAGCGACTCAATTTCTGTGTTAATTAGTCAATGTGAGGGAGCGAGGGATGCAGTAAAGCAGGAATAGTGCATCGGACAGGAGAAACTCGTGTCCCAAAAAATATCCAGTCGTTTCCATAGAGACGTTACTCAATTTAGAAGGAGATTTCATAGAACCAATGGTATTTCATACCGACGCAATTTCTGTGTTAATTCGTCAGTGTGAGGGAGCGAGAGATACGTTAAAGGAGGAATAGTGCAGAAACTCGTGTCCCAAAAAATATCCAGTCGTTTCCATAGAAACGATACTCAATTTAGAAGGAGATGCCATAGAACCCATAGTATTTCATAGGGACGCAATTTTTATGTTATTTCTTCAATGTGAGGGATCGAGAGATAAGTTAAAGGAGGAATAGTGCATCGGACAGGAGAAACTCGTGTTCCAAACGAATATCCAGTCGTTTCCATAGAAACGTTACTCAATTTAGAAGGAGATGTCATAGAAGGCTTAGTATTTCATAGCGACGCAATTTCTATGTTAATTCGTCAATGTGAGGGAGCGAGGGATGCAGTAAAGAAGGAATAGTGCATCGGAAAGGACATAGTCGTATCCCAAAAGAGAATCCTTTTGTTTCCTTAGAAACGTTACTCTATTAAAAAGGAGATGTCATAGAACTTATAGTATTTCATAGCGACTCAATTTCTGTGTTAATTAGTCAATGTGAGGGAGCGAGGGATGCAGTAAAGCAGGATAATAGTGCATCGGACTGGAGAAACTCGTGTCCCAAAAGAATATCCAGTCGTTTCCATAGAAACGTTCCCCAATTTAGAAGGAGATGTCATAGAACCCATAATACTTCATAGCGACGCAATTTCTGTGTTAATTCGTCAATGTGAGGGAGCGAGGGATGCAGTAAAGAAGGAATAGTGCATCGGACTGGAAAAACTCGTGTCCCAAAAGAATATCCAGTCGTTTCCATAGAAACGTTACTCAATTTAGAAGGAGTTGTCATAGAACCCATAGTATTTCATAGCGACGCAATTTCTGTGTTAATTCGTCAGTGTGAGGGAGCGAGGGATGCAGTAAAGAAGGAATAGTGCATCGGAAAGGACATGCCCGTATCCCAAAAGAGAATCCTGTTGTTTCCTTAGAAACGTTACTCTAATAAGAAGGAGATGTCATACAACCCATAATATCTCATAGCGACACAATTTCTGTGTTAATTAGTCAATGTGAAGGAGCGAGGGATGCAGTAAAGAAGGAATAGTGCATCGGACAGGAGAAACTCGTGTCCCAAAAGATTATCAAGTCGTTTCCATAGATACGTTACTCAATTTAGAAGGAGATGTCATAGAACTAATAATATTTCATAGCGACGCAATTTCTGTGTTAATTCGTCAATGTGAGGGAGCGAGGGATGCAGTAAAGAAGGAATAGTGCATCGGAAAGGGCATAGTCGTATCCCAAAAGAGAATCCTGTTGTTTCCTTAGAAACGTTACTCTATTAAGAAGGAGATGTCATAGAACCCATAGTATTTCATAGCGACACAATATCTGTGTTAATTTGTCAATGTGAGGGAGCGAGGTATGCGTTAAAGGAGGAATAGTGCATCGGACATTACAAACTCGTGTCTCAAAAGAATATCCAGTCGTTTCCGTAGAAACGTTCTTAAATTTAGAAGGAGATGTCATAGAACCCATAGTATTTCATAGCGACGCAATTTCTGTGTTAATTCGTCAATGTGAGGGAACGAGGGATGCAGTAAAGAAGGAATAGTGCATCGGAAAGGACATAGTCGTATCCCAAAAGAGAATCCTGTTGTTTCCTTAGAAACGTTACTCTATTAAGAAGGAGATGTCATAGAACACATAGTATTTCATAGCGACTCAATTTCAGTGTTAATTAGTCAATGTGAGGGAGCGAGGGATGCAGTAAAGAAGGAATAGTGCATCGGACTGGAGAAACTCGTGGTCCAAAAGAATATCCTGTCGTTTCCATAGAAACGTTACTCAAATTAGAAGGAGATGTCATACAACCCATAGTATTTCATAGCGACGCAATTTCTGTGTTAATTCGTCAATGTGAGGGAGCGAGGGATGCAGTAAAGAAGGAATAGTGCATCGGAAAGGACATAGTCGTGTCCCAAAAGAGAATCCTGTTGTTTCCTTAGAAACGTTACTCTATTAAGGTGGAGATGTCATAGATCCCATAGTATTTCATAGCGACACAATTTCTGTGTTAATTAGTCAATGTGCGGGAGCGAGAGATGCAGTAAAGAAGGTATAGTGTATCGGACAGGAGAAACTCGTGTCCCAAAATAGTATCCAGTCGTTTCCATAGAAACGTTACTCAATTTAGAAGGAGATGTCATAGAACCCATAGTATTTCATAGCGACACAATTTCTGTGTTAATTAGCCAATGTGAGGGAGCGAGCGATGCAGTAAAGAAGGAATAGTGCATCGGACAGGAGAAACTCGTGTCCCAAAAGAATATCTAGTCGCTTCCATAGAAACGTTACTCAATTTAGAAGGAGATGTCATAGAACCCATAGTATTTCATAGCGACACAATATCTGTGTTAATTTGTCAATGTGAGGGAGCGAGGTATGCGTTAAAGGAGGAATAGTGCATCGGACAGGAGAAACTCGTGGCTCATAAGAATATCCAGTCGTTTCCGTAGAAACGTTCTTAAATTTAGAAGGAGATGTCATAGAACCCATAGTATTTCATAGCGACGCAATTTCTGTGTTAATTAGTCAATGTGAGGGAGCGAGGGATGCAGTAAAGAAGGAATAGTGCATCGGACTGGAGAAACTCGTGTCCCAAAAGAATATTCAGTCGTTTCCATAGAAACGTTCCTCAATTTAGAAGGAGATGTCATAGAACCCATAATATTTCATAGCGACGCAATTTCTGTGTTAATTCGTCAATGTGAGGGAGCGAGGGATGCAGTAAAGAAGGAATAGTGCATCGGACTGTAAAAACTCGTGTCCCAAAAGAATATCCAGTCGTTTCCATAGAAACGTTACTCAATTTAGAAGGAGTTGTCATAAAACCCATAGTATTTCATAGCGACGCAATTTCTGTGTTAATTCGTCAGTGTGAGGGAGCGAGGGATGCAGTAAAGAAGGAATAGTGCATCGGAAAGGACATGGCCGTATCCCAAAAGAGAATCCTGTTGTTTCCTTAGAAACGTTACTCTAATAAGAAGGAGATGTCATAGAACCCATAATATCTCATAGCGACACAATTTCTGTGTTAATTAGTCAATGTGAAGGAGCGAGGGATGCAGTAAAGAAGGAATAGTGCATCGGACAGGAGAAACTCGTGTCCCAAAAGAATATCAAGTCGTTTCCATAGATACGTTACTCAATTTAGAAGGAGATGTCATAGAACTAATAATATTACATAGCGACGCAATTTCTGTGTTAATTCGTCAATGTGAGGGAGCGAGGGATGCAGTAAAGAAGGAATAGTGCATCGGAAAGGGCATAGTCGTATCCCAAAAGGGAATCCTGTTTTTCCTTAGAAACGTTACTCTATTAAGAAGGAGATGTCATAGAACCCATAGTATTTCATAGCGACACAATATCTGTGTTAATTTGTCAATGTGAGGGAGCGAGGTATGCGTTAAAGGAGGAATAGTGCATCGGACAGGAGAAACTCGTGTCTCAAAAGAATATCCAGTCGATTCCGTAGAAACGTTCTTAAATTTAGAAGGAGATGTCATAGAACCCATAGTATTTCATAGCGACGCAATTTCTGTGTTAATTCGTCAATGTGAGGGAGCGACGGATGCAGTAAAGATGGAATAGTGCATCACACTGGAGAAACTCGTGTCCCAAAAGATTATTTTGTCGTTTCCATAGAAACGTTACCCAATTTAGAAGGAGATGTCATGGAACCAATAGTATTTCATAGCGACGCAATTTCTGTGTTAATTCGTCAATGTGAGGGAGCGAGGGATGCAGTAAAGATGGAATAGTGCATCGGAAAAGACATAGTCGTATTTCAAAAGAGAATCCAGTTTTTTCCTTAGAAACGTTACTCTATTAAGAAGGAGATGTCATAGAACCCATAGTATTTCATAGCGACACAATTTCTGTGTTAATTAGTCAATGTGAGATAGCGAGGGATTCAGTAAAGAAGGAATAGTGCATCGGACAGGAGAAACTCGTGTCCCAAAAGAATATCCAGTCGTTTCCATAGAAACGTTACTCAATTTAGAAGGAGATGTCATAGAACGCATAGCATTTCATAGTGACGCAATTTCTGTGTTAATTCGTCAATGTAAGGGAGCGAGGGATGCAGTAAAGAAGGAATAGTGCATCGGAGAGGGGAAACTTGTGTCCCAAAAGAATATCCAGTCGTTTCCATAGAAACGTTACTCAATTTGGAAGGAGATGTCATAGAACCAATAATATTTCATAGCGATGCAATTTCTGTGTTAATTCGTCAATGTGAGGGAGCGAGGGATGCAGTAAAGAAGGAATTGTGCATCGGAAAGGACATAGTCGTATCCCAAAAGAGAATCCTGTTGTTTCCTTAGAAACGTTACTCTATTAAGAAGGAGATGTCATAGAACCCATAGTATTTCATAGCGACACAATTTCTGTGTTAATTTGTCAATGTGAGGGAGCGATGGATGCGTTAAAGGAGGAATAGTGCATCGGACAGGAGAAACTCGTGTCCCAAAAGAATATCCAGTCGTTTCCATAGAAACGTTCCTCAATTTAGAAGGAGATGTCATAGTACCCATAATATTTCATAGCGACGCAATTTCTGTGTTAATTCGTCAATGTGAGGGAGCGAGGGATGCAGTAAAGAAGGAATAGTGCATCGGACTGGAAAAACTCGTGTCCCAAAAGAATATCCAGTCGTTTCCATAGAAACGTTACTCAATTTAGAAGGAGTTGTCATAGAACCCATAGTATTTCATAGCGACGCAATTTCTGTGTTAATTCGTCAGTGTGAGGGAGCGAGGGATGCAGTAAAGAAGGAATAGTGCATCGGAAAGGACATGGCCGTATCCCAAAAGAGAATCCTGTTGTTTCCTTAGAAACGTTACTCTAATAAGAAGGAGATGCCATAGAACCCCTTAATATTTCATAGCGACACAATTTCTGTGTTAATTAGTCAATGTGAAGGAGCGAGGGATGCAGTAAAGAAGGAATAGTGCATCGGACAGGAGAAACTCGTGTCCCAAAAGAATATCAAGTCGTTTCCATAGATACGTTACTCAATTTAGAAGGAGATGTCATAGAACTAATAATATTTCATAGCGACGCAATTTCTGTGTTAATTCGTCAATGTGAGGGAGCGAGGGATGCAGTAAAGAAGGAATAGTGCATCGGAAAGGGCATAGTCGTATCCCAAAAGATAATCCTGTTTTTCCTTAGAAACGTTACTCTATTAAGAAGGAGATGTCATAGAACCCATAGTATTTCATAGCGACACAATTTCTGTGTTAATTAGTCAATGTGAGGGAGCGAGGGATGCAGTAAAGAAGGAATAGTGCATCGGACAGGAGAAACTCGTGTCCCAAAAGAATATCCAGTCGCTTCCATAGAAACGTTACTCAATTTAGAAGGAGATGTCATAAACCCATAGTATTTCATAGCGACACAATATCTGTGTTAATTTGTCAATGTGAGGGAGCGAGGGATGCAGTAAAGATGGAATAGTGCATCACACTGGAGAAACTCGTGTCCCAAAAGATTATTTTGTTGTTTCCATAGAAACGTTACTTAATTTAGAAGGAGATGTCATAGAACCAATAGTATTTCATAGCGACGCAATTTCTGTGTTAATTCGTCAATGTGAGGGAGCGAGGGATGCAGTAAAGAAGGAATAGTGCATCGGACTGTAAAAACTCGTGTCCCAAAAGAATATCCAGTCGTTTCCATAGAAACGTTACTCAATTTAGAAGGAGTTGTCATAGACCCATAGTATTTCATAGCGACGCTATTTCTGTGTTAATTCGTCAGTGTGAGGGAGCGAGGGATGCAGTAAAGAAGGAATAGTGCATCGGAAAGGACATGGCCGTATCCCAAAAGAGAATCCTGTTGTTTCCTTAGAAACGTTACTCTAATAAGAAGGAGATGTCATAGAACCCATAATATCTCATAGCGACACAATTTCTGTGTTAATTAGTCAATGTGAAGGAGCGAGGGATGCAGTAAAGAAGGAATAGTGCATCGGACAGGAGAAACTCGTGTCCCAAAAGAATATCAAGTCGTTTCCATAGATACGTTACTCAATTTAGAAGGAGATGTCATGGAACTAATAATATTTCATAGCGACGCAATTTCTGTGTTAATTCGTCAATGTGAGGGAGCGAGGTATGCGTTAAAGGAGGAATAGTGCAGCGGACAGGAGAAACTCGTGTCTCATAAGAATATCCAGTCGTTTCCGTAGAAACGTTCTGAAATTTAGAAGGAGATGTCATAGAACCCATAGTATTTCATAGCGACGCAATTTCTGTGTTAATTAGTCAATGTGAGGGAGCGAGGGATGCAGTAAAGAAGGAATAGTGCATCGGACTGGAGAAACTCGTGTCCCAAAAGAATATTCAGTCGTTTCCATAGAAACGTTCCTCAATTTAGAAGGAGATGTCATAGAACCCATAATATTTCATAGCGACGCAATTTCTGTGTTAATTCGTCAATGTGAGGGAGCGAGGGATGCAGTAAAGAAGGAATAGTGCATCGGACAGGAGAAACTCGTGTCCCAAAAGAATATCAAGTCGTTTCCATAGATACGTTACTCAATTTAGAAGGAGATGTCATAGAACTAATAATATTACATAGCGACGCAATTTCTGTGTTAATTCGTCAATGTGAGGGAGCGAGGGATGCAGTAAAGAAGGAATAGTGCATCGGAAAGGGCATAGTCGTATCCCAAAAGGGAATCCTGTTTTTCCTTAGAAACGTTACTCTATTAAGAAGGAGATGTCATAGAACCCATAGTATTTCATAGCGACACAATATCTGTGTTAATTTGTCAATGTGAGGGAGCGAGGTATGCGTTAAAGGAGGAATAGTGCATCGGACAGGAGAAACTCGTGTCTCAAAAGAATATCCAGTCGATTCCGTAGAAACGTTCTTAATTTAGAAGGAGATGTCATAGAACCCATAGTATTTCATAGCGACGCAATTTCTGTGTTAATTCGTCAATGTGAGGGAGCGACGGATGCAGTAAAGATGGAATAGTGCATCACACTGGAGAAACTCGTGTCCCAAAAGATTATTTTGTCGTTTCCATAGAAACGTTACCCAATTTAGAAGGAGATGTCATGGAACCAATAGTATTTCATAGCGACGCAATTTCTGTGTTAATTCGTCAATGTGAGGGAGCGAGGGATGCAGTAAAGATGGAATAGTGCATCGGAAAAGACATAGTCGTATTTCAAAAGAGAATCCAGTTTTTTCCTTAGAAACGTTACTCTATTAAGAAGGAGATGTCATAGAACCCATAGTATTTCATAGCGACACAATTTCTGTGTTAATTAGTCAATGTGAGATAGCGAGGGATTCAGTAAAGAAGGAATAGTGCATCGGACAGGAGAAACTCGTGTCCCAAAAGAATATCCAGTCGTTTCCATAGAAACGTTACTCAATTTAGAAGGAGATGTCATAGAACGCATAGCATTTCATAGTGACGCAATTTCTGTGTTAATTCGTCAATGTAAGGGAGCGAGGGATGCAGTAAAGAAGGAATAGTGCATCGGAGAGGGGAAACTTGTGTCCCAAAAGAATATCCAGTCGTTTCCATAGAAACGTTACTCAATTTGGAAGGAGATGTCATAGAACCAATAATATTTCATAGCGATGCAATTTCTGTGTTAATTCGTCAATGTGAGGGAGCGAGGGATGCAGTAAAGAAGGAATTGTGCATCGGAAAGGACATAGTCGTATCCCAAAAGAGAATCCTGTTGTTTCCTTAGAAACGTTACTCTATTAAGAAGGAGATGTCATAGAACCCATAGTATTTCATAGCGACACAATTTCTGTGTTAATTTGTCAATGTGAGGGAGCGATGGATGCGTTAAAGGAGGAATAGTGCATCGGACAGGAGAAACTCGTGTCCCAAAAGAATATCCAGTCGTTTCCATAGAAACGTTCCTCAATTTAGAAGGAGATGTCATAGTACCCATAATATTTCATAGCGACGCAATTTCTGTGTTAATTCGTTAATGTGAGGGAGCGAGGGATGCAGTAAAGAAGGAATAGTGCATCGGACTGGAAAAACTCGTGTCCCAAAAGAATATCCAGTCGTTTCCATAGAAACGTTACTCAATTTAGAAGGAGTTGTCATAGAACCCATAGTATTTCATAGCGACGCAATTTCTGTGTTAATTCGTCAGTGTGTGGGAGCGAGGGATGCAGTAAAGAAGGAATAGTGCATCGGAAAGGACATGGCCGTATCCCAAAAGAGAATCCTGTTGTTTCCTTAGAAACGTTACTCTAATAAGAAGGAGATGTCATAGAACCCCTTAATATTTCATAGCGACACAATTTCTGTGTTAATTAGTCAATGTGAAGGAGCGAGGGATGCAGTAAAGAAGGAATAGTGCATCGGACAGGAGAAACTCTTGTCCCAAAAGAATATCAAGTCGTTTCCATAGATACGTTACTCAATTTAGAAGGAGATGTCATAGAACTAATAATATTTCATAGCGACGCAATTTCTGTGTTAATTCGTCAATGTGAGGGAGCGAGGGATGCAGTAAAGAAGGAATAGTGCATCGGAAAGGGCATAGTCGTATCCCAAAAGATAATCCTGTTTTTCCTTAGAAACGTTACTCTATTAAGAAGGAGATGTCATAGAACCCATAGTATTTCATAGCGACACAATTTCTGTGTTAATTAGTCAATGTGAGGGAGCGAGGGATGCAGTAAAGAAGGAATAGTGCATCGGACAGGAGAAACTCGTGTCCCAAAAGAATATCCAGTCGCTTCCATAGAAACGTTACTCAATTTAGAAGGAGATGTCATAAACCCATAGTATTTCATAGCGACACAATATCTGTGTTAATTTGTCAATGTGAGGGAGCGAGGGATGCAGTAAAGATGGAATAGTGCATCACACTGGAGAAACTCGTGTCCCAAAAGATTATTTTGTTGTTTCCATAGAAACGTTACTCAATTTAGAAGGAGATGTCATAGAACCAATAGTATTTCATAGCGACGCAATTTCTGTGTTAATTCGTCAATGTGAGGGAGCGAGGGATGCAGTAAAGAAGGAATAGTGCATCGGACTGTAAAAACTCGTGTCCCAAAAGAATATCCAGTCGTTTCCATAGAAACGTTACTCAATTTAGAAGGAGTTGTCATAGACCCATAGTATTTCATAGCGACGCTATTTCTGTGTTAATTCGTCAGTGTGAGGGAGCGAGGGATGCAGTAAAGAAGGAATAGTGCATCGGAAAGGACATGGCCGTATCCCAAAAGAGAATCCTGTTGTTTCCTTAGAAACGTTACTCTAATAAGAAGGAGATGTCATAGAACCCATAATATCTCATAGCGACACAATTTCTGTGTTAATTAGTCAATGTGAAGGAGCGAGGGATGCAGTAAAGAAGGAATAGTGCATCGGACAGGAGAAACTCGTGTCCCAAAAGAATATCAAGTCGTTTCCATAGATACGTTACTCAATTTAGAAGGAGATGTCATGGAACTAATAATATTTCATAGCGACGCAATTTCTGTGTTAATTCGTCAATGTGAGGGAGCGAGGGATGCAGTAAAGAAGGAATAGTGCATCGGAAAGGGCATAGTCGTATCCCAAAAGAGAATCCTGTTTTTCCTTAGAAACGTTACTCTATTAAGAAGGAGATGTCATAGAACCCATAGTATTTCATAGCGACACAATATCTGTGTTAATATGTCAATGTGAGGGAGCGAGGTATGCGTTAAAGGAGGAATAGTGCATCGGACAGGAGAAACTCGTGTCTCAAAATAATATCCAGTCGTTTCCGTAGAAACGTTCTTAAATTTAGAAGGAGATGTCATACAACCCATAGTATTTCATAGCGACGCAATTTCTGTGTTAATTCGTCAATGTGAGGGAGCGAGGGATGCAGTAAAGATGGAATAGTGCATCACACTGGAGAAACTCGTGTCCCAAAAGATTATTTTGTCGTTTCCATAGAAACGTTACTCAATTTAGAAGGAGATGTCATAGAACCAATAGTATTTCATAGCGACGCAATTTCTGTGTTAATTCGTCAATGTGAGGGAGCGAGGGATGCAGTAAAGATGGAATAGTGCATCGGAAAAGACATAGTCGTATTTCAAAAGAGAATCCTGTTATTTCCTTAGAAACGTTACTCTATTAAGAAGGAGATGTCATAGAACCCATAGTATTTCATAGCGACACAATTTCTGTGTTAATTAGTCAATGTGAGATAGCGAGGGATTCAGTAAAGAAGGAATAGTGCATCGGACAGGAGAAACTCGTGTCCCAAAAGAATATCCAGTCGTTTCCATAGAAACGTTACTCAATTTAGAAGGAGTTGTCATAGAACCCATAGTATTTCATAGCGACGCAATTTCTGTTTTAATTCGTCAGTGTGAGGGAGCGAGGGATGCAGTAAAGAAGGAATAGTGCATCGGAAAGGACATGGCGGTATCCCAAAAGAGAATCCTGTTGTTTCCTTAGAAACGTTACTCTAATAAGAAGGAGATGTCATAGAACCCCTTAATATTTCATAGCGACACAATTTCTGTGTTAATTACTCAATGTGAAGGAGCGAGGGATGCAGTAAAGAAGGAATAGTGCATCGGACAGGAGAAACTCGTGTCCCAAAAGAATATCAAGTCGTTTCCATAGATACGTTACTCAATTTAGAAGGAGATGTCATAGAACTAATAATATTTCATAGCGACGCAATTTCTGTGTTAATTCGTCAATGTGAGGGAGCGAGGGATGCAGTAAAGAAGGAATAGTGCATCGGAAAGGGCATAGTCGTTTCCCAAAAGATAATCCTGTTTTTCCTTAGAAACGTTACTCTATTAAGAAGGAGATGTCATAGAACCCATAGTATTTCATAGCGACACAATTTCTGTGTTAATTAGTCAATTAGAGGGAGCGAGGGATGCAGTAAAGAAGGAATAGTGCATCGAACAGGAGAAACTCGTGTCCCAAAAGAATATCCAGTCGTTTCCATAGAAACGTTACTCAATTTAGAAGGAGATGTCATGGAACCCATAGTATTTCATAGCGACGCAAGTTCTGTGTTAATTCGTCAATGTGAGGGAGCGATGGATGCAGTAAAGAAGGTATAGTGCATCGGAAAGGACATAGTCGTATCCCAAAAGAGAATCCTGTTGTTTCCTTAGAAACGTTACTCTATTAAGAAGGAGATGTCTTAGAACACATAGTATTTCATAGCGACGCAATTTCTATGTTAATTCGTCAATGTGAGGGATCGAGAGATGCGTTAAAGGTGGAATAGTTCTCGGACAGGAGAAACTCGTGTCCCAAAAGAATATCCAGTCGTTTCCATAGAAACGTTACTCAATTTAGAAGGAGATGTCATAGAACGCTTAGTATTTCATAGCGACGCAATTTCTGTGTTAATTCGTCAATGTGAGGGAGCGAGGGATGCAGTAAAGAAGGAATAGTGCATCGGAAACGACATAGTCGTATCATAAAAGAGAATCCTGTTGTTTCCTTAGAAACGTTACTCTATTAAGAAGGAGATGTCATAGCACCCATAGTATTTCATAGCGACACATTTTCGGTGTTAATTAGTCAATGTGAGGGAGCGAGGGTTGCAGTAAAGAAGGAATGGTGCATCAGACAGGAGAAACTCGTGTCCCAAAAGAATATCCAGTCGTTTCCATAGAAACGTTACTCAATTTAGATGGAGATGTCATAGAACCCATAGTATTTCATAGCGACACAATTTCTGTGTTAATTCGTCAATGTAAGGGAGCGAGGGATGCAGTAAAGAAGGAATAGTGCATCGGACAGGATTAACTCGTGTCCCAAAATAATATCCAGTCGTTTCCATAGAAACGTTACTCAATTTAGAAAGAGATGTCATAGAACTCATAGTATTTCACAGCGACGCAATTTCTTTGTTAATTCGTCAATGTGAGGGAGCGAATGATGCAGTAAAGAAGGAATAGTGCATCGGAAAGGACATAGTCGTATCCCAAAGGAGAATCCTGTTGTATCCTTAGAAACGTTACTCTATTAAGAAGGAGATGTCATAGAACCCATAGTATTTCATAGCGACGCAATTTCTGTGTTAATTCGTCAATGTGATGGAGCGAGAGATGCGTTTAAGGAGGAATAGTGCTTCGGACAGGAGAAACTCGTGTCCCAAACGAATTTCCAGTCGTTTCCATAGAAACGTTACTCAATTTAGAAGGAGATGTCATAGAACGCATAGTATTTCATTGCGACGCAATTTCTGTGTTAATTAGTCAATGTGAGGGAGCGAGAGATGCGTTAAAGGAGGTATAGTGTATCGGAGAGGAGAAACTCGTGTCCCAAAAGAATATCCGGTCGTTTCCATAGAAACGTTACTCAATTTAGAAGGAGATGTCATAGAACCCATAGTATTTCATAGCGACGCAATTTCTGTGTTAATTCGTCAATGTGAGGGAGCAGAAAGCAGTAAAGAAGGAATAGTGCATCGGAAAGGTCATAGTCGTATCCCAAAAGATAATCCTGTTGTTTCCTTAGAAATGTTACTCTATTAAGAAGAAGATGTCATAGAACGCATAGTATTTCATAGCGACGTAATTTCTGTATTAATTCGTCAATGTGAGGCAGCGAGGGATGCAGTAAAGAAGGAATAGTGCATCGGACAGGAGAAACTCGTGTCCCAAAAGAATATCCAGTCGTTTCCATAGAAACGTTACTCAATGTAGAAGGAGATGTCATAGAGCCAATGGTATTTCATAGCGACGCAAAGTCTGTGTTAATTCGTCAATGTGAGGGAGCGAGAGATGCGTTAAAGGAGGAATAGTGCATCGGACAGGAGAAACTCGTGTCCCAAAAGAATATCCAGTCGTTGCCATAGAAACGTTACTCAATTTAGAAGGAGATCTCATAGAACCCGTAGTATTTAATAGCGACGCAATTTCTGTGTTAATTCGTCAATGTGAGGGAGCGAGGGACGCAGTAAAGAAACAATAGTGCATCGGAAACGACATAGTCGTAACCCAAAAGAGAATCCTGTTGTTCCTTAGAAACGTTACTCTATTAAGAAGGAGATGTCATAGAACCCATAGTATTTCATAGCAACGCAATTTATTGTGTTAATTCGTCAATGTGAGGGAGCGAGAGATGCGTAAAAGAGGAGTAGTGCATCGGACAGAGAAACTCGTGTCCCAAAAAATATCCAGTCGTTTCCACAGAAACGTTTACTCAATTTAGAAGGAGATTTCATAGAACCAATGGATTTCATACCGACGCAATTCTGTGTTAATTCGTCAGTGTGATGGAGCGAGAGATGCGTTAAAGTAGGAATAGTGCATCGATAGGAGAAACGCGTGTCCCAAAAAATATCCGGTCGTTTCCATAGAAACGTTACTCAATTTAGAAGGAGATGTCATAGAACGCATAGTATTTCATAGCGACGCAGTTACTGTGTTAATTAGTCAATGTGAGGGAGCGAGGGATGCAGTAAAGAAGGAATAGTGCATCGGACAGGAGATACTCGTGTCCCAAAAAAATATCCAGTCGTTTCCATAGAAACGTTACTCAATTAGAAGGAGATGTCATAGAACACATAGTATTTCATAGCGACGCAATTTCCTTGTTAATTAGTCAATGTGAGGGAGCGAGGGATGCAGTAAAGAAGGAATAGTGCATCGGAAAGGACATAGTCGTATCCCAAAAGAGAATCCTGTTGTTTCCTTAGAAACGTTACTCTATTAAGAAGGAGATGTCATAGAACCAATAGTATTTCATAGCGTCGCAATTTCTGTGTTAATTCGTTAATGTGAGGGAGCGAGAGATGCATTAAAGGAGGAATAGTGCATCAGACAGGAGAAACTCGTGTCCCAAAATAATATCCAGTCGTTTCCATAGAAACATTACTCAATTTAGAAGGAGATGTCATAGAACGAATACTATTTCATAACGACGCAATTTCTGTGTTAATTCGTCAATGTGAGGGAGCGAGGGATGCAGTAAAGAAGGAATAGTGCATCGGTTAGGACATAGTCGTATCCCAAAAGAGAATCCTGTTGTTTCCTTAGAAACGTTACTCTATTAAGAAGGAGATGTCATAGAACCCATAGTATATCATAGCGACACAATTTCTGTGTTAATTAGTCAATGTGAAGGGAGCGAGGGATGCAGTAAAGAAGGAATAGTGCATCGGACAGGAGAAACTCGTGTCCCAAAAGAATATCCAGTCGTTTCCATAGAAACGTTACTCAATTTAGGAGGAGATGTTTATAGAACGCTTAGTATATCATAGCGACGCAATTTCTGTGTTAATTCGTCAATGTGAGGGAGCGATGAATGCAGTAAAGAAGGAATAGTGCATCGGAAACGACAATAGTCGTATCATAAAAGAGAATCCTGTTGTATCCTTAGAAACGTTACTCTATTAAGAAGGAGATGTCATAGCACCCATAGTATTTCATAGCGACACATTTTCGGTGTTAATTAGTTAATGTGAGGAAGCGAGGGTTGCAGTAAAGAAGGAATAGTGCATCAGACAGGAGAAACTCGTGTCCCAAAAGAATATCCAGTCGTTTCCATAGAAACGTTACTCAATTTAGATGGAGGATGTCATAGAACCCATAGTATTTCATAGCGACCACAATTTCTGTGTTAATTCGTCAATGTAAGGAGCGAGGGATGCAGTAAAGAAGGAATAGTGCATCGGACAGGAGAAACTCGTGTCCCAAATAATATCCAGTCGTTTCCATAGAAACGTTACTCAATTTAGAAAGAGATGTCATAGAACTCATAGTATTTCATAGCGGACGCAATTTCTTTGTTAATTCGTCAATGTGAGGGAGCGAATGATGCAGTAAAGAAGGAATAGTGCATCGGAAAGGACATAGTCGTATCCCAAAAGAGAATCCTGTTGTATCCTTAGAAACGTTACTCTATTAAGAAGGAGATGTCATAGAACCCATAGTATTTCATAGCGACGCAATTTCTGTGTTAATGCGTCAATGTGATGGAGCGAGAGATGCGTTTAAGGAGGAATAGTGCTTCGGGACAGGAGAAACTCGTGTCCCAAAACGAATTTCCAGTCGTTTCCATAGAAACGTTACTCAATTTAGAAGGAGATGTCATAGAACGCATAGTATT